>NW_028277042.1:2410810-2561486 GCF_059951505.1 Python bivittatus | reverse complement strand
CTGTTTATATACAGTGGCTTGCTCTGTCAGTGTTGGTGGGGGTGGGGGTTTTGTTTTATTTTTTCCCCTCTGGTAGTTCCTTGATTAGGTTATTGTTTACTGCCTGATTGTATGTCTGATGGTAATCTTGGTGTTAATCTCTGCTTATCTGGGTGATGATTGCTGGTGAGGAGATGTTCTGGTCTTTTTGTTTCCTTTTAATTGTCTCTTTTGAATAGTGTGTAGATGTTGTTTATCTCTGTGTGCCTGTTGAGGGCTGCCTTGTCTGAATACCAAGCTTCCAGGAATTCCCTCGCATTTTTGGATTTAGCTTGGTCTAAGATGCTGACAGTTTCCCAGTTGAAACTATGGTTAAGTCTGTCCATGTGTTGTGAGATTATGGAGTTTTCATTGTGTCTTCTGACTGCTAGTTGGTGTTCATGGATGCGCTCTGCTAGCCTTCTGTTGTTTGTCCTACCTCGTGGTCCTACATAGTGAACACTGTCAGGAAAAACACATTTATCATTTGTGCCTCATCTAGAGTTCAGCAGAAGTTTACCAAGGATAGTTAAGCTTTATATTCCAGATTTCTCTGTCTCACGTTTTGCCATGCAGTTCTGTAATTTTTGTCAAAAAATGTCAGTGTCTGGTATCAGAACAAAACATTTACATCTTGGGATCTAAATCTGAGATCAACAATTGACAGGCTGCTCCTGCATTGTTCAAGGAGAGTGTTCATCTGTTTGTAGAATTTAAAGTGGTTAGTACAACACTTATTAAATGCTGTTGCAAACTACTACCCACCTGGTATCAACTGATGCTGTCTGACATAGCACATACCTTCTTTTACATCGTACTAACATGTCAGACAAATGAGATAGGGAACAATCCTCTTCTTATCATACTACATCATGTGTTTTGCTTAAATTAGTAGAAAGAGAAGTATGTTGAGGAGGAGTAGAATTAGTAGAAGAAGAATTTTGAAATCTATGGAATTAGTAGATGGAGAAGAATTTTTAGAGGTAGTAGAATTAATAGATGGAGAAGAATTTTGTGAACTATAGAATTAGTAGATGAAGAAGAATTCTTTGGTCTGGTAGAATTAATAGATGGAGAAAAAATTTAAAGATTACAGTAACCCCCAGTCACAAGGAATTTATGCTTATTCATCTATTGCATATGCATGAATCCAGTGAAAGTTAAGCAGCTTAATTGTGGGCAATGCTGGAGTCATAAACAGCAGGATTTCCAAGGAGCCGCAACAGAACTTGAACATCTACTGTGATTCCTAACTAAAAAGAACATCTCAAGGAGGGGGAAGTGAATTTTGAGTTTATCCTATTGTTGTCCCTGTGGATTCTGTGTAGATTAAATGTACCAGGTAGAAAAACAACAGAGGTTCTCTCCCACCTTATTGCCAGATACCTGGGCCAATGCCAGGCAAGTTCTTATAAGCAAATGATGGATTAAGTTGAATTCTTAAGTAACTTAGCTAAACTTAGCCTTTATTATATAGCAAATACTTTGATCAATCAAATCTTTATTATGGTCACAGACCAGAAAAAGGAGGGTGGGGTATAGTCAATTAAAAAGCATAGAAGATACACTGGAATTTAAAAGAAAAAAAAATATGAAAAGCTAAAAGTTATAAAACAGAAAGTATATATATAAAAACAAGAGTCTAAAAGAATCTAAAAGGAGGGGTAGGAGCATTAGATGGGCATAGGGAGGATAAAGGTTAGTGCATGGCAGAATATATCAAATTACAGAGCACTCTAGTATGACAAACTAGATACTCATTAAGTATAGTTTATGGCACAGGTCCGATGAATTTTAAGCACTGCTGTGCAGAATCTGGCAACATTATATGTTGTAGCAGGGTTGGTATCTGAAAGCAGCAGGGAGGTGTAGAACTATCCTGTGAGCCCTGGGTATTTATGCAGTAATGCAAATACTTTGAGGTATGTCACAGTGTGTTCTTCTTTCATCTCTTCCTTTCTAATGTTATATATAACTTTAACTGAAAAAAAAAAAGAAACCAAATAAGTATAACGCCCGTAACACTGATATCCGAAATTGGGATTAATATTGTTAGAATATATGCTTTTTTTCTTTTTTTTTCTTCCAATACTTTAAGGAAGTGTTTCTCAACCTTGGGAACTTTAAGAGGTGTGGACCTCAACTCCCAGAATTCCCCAGCCAGCATGGCTGGCTGGGGAATTCTGGGAGTTGAAGTCCACTCCTCTTAAAGTTCCCAAGGTTGAGAAACACTGCTTTAAGGTATCTAAATAACAGGATCTCCAGAATTTAATTATATTATATAAATATCATTGTACTGAAATAATATAATGTATCAAGATTTATAACAACACAATAAAGAGGAACAAAAGTTCAAATTCAGTTTATCGTCCCAATTTTTTAAAAAAGCATTCCCCTTGTAGAGTGTCAGGTTCAGCCCAAGAACAGCAACGAGGCAATCAGTTCAGTACAGTTCAGTTCCTTTATTAGCTCGCACCTAATAGGCAGAATCTCACCAGACTCAACCTATGCTAAAGCAACAAGTGGATATACCCCGTGGGACTCTAGGGAGGGGCCAGCCTCATCCTCTTCGTCTTCCCACACTCTTCTTGCTGCGAGCTGAGGAAGCACTTGCTCTGGAATGTATCCTCCTGACAACCTTGAAGTTCCATTCCAGAATCCCCCCCGCTCATGCCATCCATTACATCTAGCTTGGCATTGACTTGTTATAAAACATTCACTTTGGCCTGTAACATGACCTTCTAAACCCATTCTAGCTGATATTACTCATGCCGTTGACATTTACAACTTAGTTCTCACCAAAACATAACACTGGATCTGAGCTACACACTTCTTTGTTTCATCATGGCTTTCAAGCTGGTAAACCTGAGGACTGCCCATTTCCCCCTCCTTTTCATTGATGTCGACCACTGTCAAGGACAATAAATGTTTGAACATCAGGACTGAAATACTATATAGTAACTATTAAAGAAGCTGCAAGTGAGGGTTTGCATAACCACCTGAACCCTACTTCAAACGTTAGTTTGAGGAGGACGCTGGCCAGCTAGGATGGTTCTAAAGAAGGGCCATAAAAATGGAGAAAGACTGGAAAACAGTGGGAGATTGAATGGGTTTGATAGGTTAATGTGGAGAAGAGATGATGAAGATAATATTTGAAGTGGCTTCATTTAGAGGACACAACACTTTGGGGGCCTATTGTCCCAGAAGGTAAGACATGAAGTGGTTTAAACAGCAATTTGTTACCCTGGACAGTATGGAAAGGGAGGAGGACTCTGAGTTCCACGCACCATGGAAAGAATAGTCCGTGGCTCTGTGTGCCCCTGAGTTTTAAGTGGCTTATATTGGTTTTGGGCTTTAATGAAAAGAAGGAGTGCCATTTATTGGGGCCAGAACTTACAGGCAGTCAGCCATGGTAAACAAGCAACTGAATAACATGCAACTAATCTATTTTAGAGAATACTGTGGAGAAGGAACCTTGGAGGATTCATGTTTCTGACTGCTTGCTATGGACAGCCTTTTATCTATTTATTTATTTTTCTCAAATTTGTCCTAGCCTTTTAATGAAGATTTGGCATCCCTGAAAGTTCCTGGTGGCCACCTAAGCATGTGCAGGTAGTTGCTTGGCAATGGGATAGACTATATCTATCATTTATTTATCGAATTTGTCACCACCCATCTCGTTGAACGACTCTGGGTGGTTTACAAAACAATTAAAATCAATTAAAATCACAAAATTGCAATAATAAATAGAAAAGAAAACGATCCAAAATAATTGGCAATCACTCAGGGAGCGTCATCGAGGCGCTAGCCACCCCCAGGATTGGGTAACGTTGTTATCCCCCCATGTACACTGGCAGAGCCAGGTCTTTAATCCTTTCCAGAAGGCCGGGAGGGTAGGGCCCTGCCACACCTCTGGGGGGGAGAATGTTCCAAAGGGCGGGAGCAACAGCAGAGAAAGCTCTCCTCCTGGGCCCCGCCAGTCGACATTCTCTCGCTGACAGGACCCACAACATGCCCTCTCTGCCTGACCGGGTGGGATGGGTTGATGTGACAGGGGTGAGACAGTCCCTCAGGTAACCTGGACCCATGCCATGTAGGGCTTTAAAGGTGATAACCAACACTTTGAATTGGACCCGGAAGCAGACTGGGACCTAATGCAGCTCACATAGTAGAGGTGTTATATGCACCGTTCTTGGGGCACTCAAAATTATCTGCGCAGCTGCATTTTGGACCAGCTCTAGCTTCCGGATACTCTTCAAAGGTAGCCCCATGTAGAGCGCATTGCAATAGTCTAGCCGAGAGATGACCAGGGCATGAAGGACTGACCAGAGAGCCTCCTGATCCAGGAAGGGGCATAACTGGCATACCACACAAAGGTGGGCAAAGGCCCTCCTGGCCATGACTGCCACCTGCTCCTCGAGCAGGAGCCATAAGTCCACGAGGACCCCCAGATTAATGGTTTTCCAAGATGTTTTTTTTCTTTCAACATATAGATGTCAGCCCTACTAGGTAGACCAGATCAGGAGATCAACTCCATGCGAAGGTTAACACTCTTTTTGTTGAGGTTGGCTATAATAACAGAATCTTGCATGTCTGGTTGTACTGAACCTCCTCCTTATAGTTCAGTGAATCAGGGAGACGTCTATCTGAGCTGCTTCTGAATGTTACCTTGTTGTACTGGACTTACGAAATGCTTCATTCCCTTTTGCCTAGAAAACAATTCCTGCGTATCTCCACCAAAGTCATCAGCCTTATTCTCTACACCAGCTTATGATACTTCGAATTTCTTATCTCATGGAATCTATCTATTTTATGCTACTCTGTTGTATTGTTTATTCTGTATTCCCATATTTTAGCCTTTCTTGTTTTAATACCAATACCAATAATAAGTACAATTCTTATAGTTAGATCTTAGGGTTATAAAGTTTTACAGTACTATGTTAATAATCTCTGTTATTATTATGTCATATTATTAATACGTTATTCTGCCAGGGCCAGTTTGGTGTAGTGGTTAAAGGCACCAGGCTATAAATTGGGAGACTGCAAGTTCTAGTCCTGCCTTAAGCACACAAAGCCAGCTGGGCAACCTTGGGCCAGCCCCTCTCTCTCAGCCCTGGGAAGAAGAAGGCAAGGGCCAACTGCTTCCAAACTCTGCAGCGACTCATCCATGTAGTCATCAGGAGTCAAGACTCCTAACTGAAACGAGAGAACTAGTTTGGCGTAGTGGTAAGGGTGTTTCACTAGAAGCCAAGAGACTCTGAGTACTAGGCCTGCCTTAGGCACAAAGCCGGCTGGGGGACCCCAAGCCAGCCCCTCTCTCTCAGCCCTAGGAAGAAACAGGCAAGGGCCAACCACTTCCAAAAAGGTTACCAAGGAAACTGCAAGGTCTCATCCAGGTGGTCACCAGGAGTCAAGACTTACTGGAAGACATCCCCAAAAATATTGTATATATTATATTTTTATTCCTGAAATGGTTGTAATTGTATATATTTATACTGGTCTTTGGCCAAAATAAAGATTGACTAACTGACAGACTTTCAGCTTCACAGTCTAACTTAACAGTTTTGAGATATGCTGGTACTCTCCCACCCAAATACTAATCAGGAGATTAAGACCAATGGGGGAATCAGTCAAGACTTGCTATGTATGCTACCTGTTCTGGTGAAGAAGGAGAAGGAGGATTGCCTTACAGTGACTCATCATTTCAGAGTTTTCAGACTGCTTTATCTCTGGTTTCTTCCAAATACAAGGTCCGTCCCAAGGTTTCTACAACACCGAGGGGCCTAGAAAAGTTTAGCCCATTAATCTCTCACTCAGTTACTGCTCCAGAGGAAACCTGTATTGATTTATAAAAATGGAAGGGGTCTCTATTCCCTCTCCTCAAGAGAGATATGTTATCGACCCAGAAGCACCTTATTTATGTCTGATTGGCTGATAGTCCCTATGCATCCATGACACAATTTGCTTGAAGGAAAAGTGTGCATGTGCGTTTAAGAAAGGGGGAGGGAGATGATCTTCTTCTTGCCATTGCTATAGGTATTTATGGAGTTCCCCAAAACTCCCACCACCAATAGAATGCAATTTAGACTTGAATTTATATCCCAAACACATGGCCATAGAACCACCCTGTAATTGAGCCCCACCACTTAGAATTACTCTGCCCCCACCAAAAGCCAGATAAATTTGAAATCTCCAGGCACAGACCATGGATATTCAAAATATTCAGTGCACTGATGATGCTCCCTAGCCTGGGGATGAAACGTTACAGAACAACCAAGCTCAGAGAATATAAAGAATCCAACAATTCAACCTTGAAATTACTGCAATGGTATGTGAGAAAGACCTTGAGAGACAGGGTGAAGAGATGCTGCCTAGGGAACAGTCAGATAAGAGAGGGCATAGCCCACAGCTGCATAATGGGAAGAGAAAGAGGGTCAGAAGGGACCCTCCCTAAGTTCTTGGGCTGTAAAGGTGACGATGAGAGATTTGTACTTTCAGACATGCAAGATTCTGTTAATGTAGCTTTACAATAAAGTACAATTAGCTCATCTGGTCGTGTTTCCTGTCTGGTCTAGTAAGTCTGACAGCTACATATGTTCTCTACTTTGTTCACAATAGATTGAAAGTTCAAGAATTGGCAGGCTGCATCAAAGGTATCGAGTTTAGATGAAATTCATTCGTGCTACCAACTTATATTGTTTTCCATTCATTCTTAAGCTGGCCAAAAACAATAGCCGCATCACGTTGTCTGTCCCCATAGTTGATCTCTATCCTGCCTCTGTCACCTCTGTTCTCAGGCGCTGCCAGTTCCCTTCCTCCCCTCTAGAGCAATGTTGTCCAAACTTGGCCGCTTTAAGATGAGTGGACTTCAACTCCCAGAATTCCCCAGCCAGCCTGGCTGGGGAATTCTGGGAGTTGAAGTCCACTCATCTTAAAATGGCCAAGTTTGGACAACACTGCTCTAGAGTAATTTATATTGGATGGCAATATAAATATAAATATTTATGTTTATAGTATAGTGTAGTATTTTATTATATTATATATCAGGCCAGTTTCAGGAACATTAAATGTATTGCTCCCTCTTCTCAAAAAGAAATGGGGGGAAAAAGGTTCTCTGAATAGCTTCCACTTCATCCATGTTTATTTATAGAAGTTATTTACAGAAGCCGAGAAACGTCTATTCTGATTTGTGCAGAATTTCTTTTTCTAGGAAATTTAAAACAGTAATCCTTTCCTGTAATCGGCTCTATCTGGAATAAGACAGTGGCAGGAATAGTTTACATTTGCAACATTTTGCAAATGAACTCTTAGTCCTGCAGGTTAGATGTGACTCGGTTTTGTAAACAGCCCCATACAGTTGCCTTTTCCAACCAATGGGAGTGTGTGCGATGCTAACACAGTTCACAAAGATGCTTGGGAACAGGCAAGGCAATTTGCAGTGACGGTTGCTCACTGCAAAATGGGGGTTGCAACCGTGTGATTGAAGCTCCTCCCCTTTTTACAGGTACGGGGCATGTGATGCTCATTAAAAGGGGTAGGGCTTCAATCCCAGGGCCGTGCCCACTATTTTTTTTAATATAGTTTTTATTAAAAGAAAATTGTACATGAGATTAAAAAAAACCACAGAACCATAAAAGTAGAAAAAAGAAAGAAAGATGAAAGAATAAAAGAGTGAAAGATAACAAAAGTGAAAAAGAGAAAAAAAGAAAGATATCTGAAGAAGAGATGCCTGATTTCTTTGCAGCAGTTACAAGCACAGTAATTACCATCTCTACCATCCCAAATTACATATCGTGGTTCCCTTCTTCCCATAAACAAACCTTTTTAATCAATAAATCCTGAAATCACCAATTCATTTTTATCCATTTTCAGCAAAAAGTCCATAAAGCTTTCCAGTCTTTTATAAAAGTAATTGTTGTTCCCTCCTTAATCAAACAAGTCAATTGAGCCATTTCTGCAAGATCCACCATCTTCACGAATCACGCCCGTTCTTGAAATAGAAACTTTGCTGATTGGTCCTTCTGATCTGTGCAGGATTTCTTGTCCTTGTCCAGGACTTCTTCAGGCTCTGAAGATCTGGGATGGAGGCCCCAAAGACCTCCAGAAGTTGTTACTAAATAGCAACTTTTACTATGACAGAAGAGAGAAATATAGTTATATGCCCCTGCTCTAAAAAGACCCATCTATGCATGGACATTCTCCTGAATGGAGTGTTCTCCTGCACAATCAAGTGATGATATCAGCCAAAAGAAATTTTGATCAGTTTCTGTTGCTCCACCATCTCAGCAGGTGGCTGGCCCTGGCTGACCTCGTTTGGACTCAGAAGCTAAGGAGGGTCAGGGGACAGCCAAGAAATCCCAGTCTGGTAGGCTAGAATGGGATGTTGAAAAACCTTTTGGGAGAAGGCTGTAGCAAGCCACTTCCATAATATTGCAAATAAACCAGCATGGATGTGTTCATATAGTCACCAGCATTCAGGCTCGACTTCAGGCCATCTTTATCAGAGGCCTCATCTGGTCTCAACCTTGGGTCACTAGATACTGCTGGATTAAAACGATCCTCATCGTTGACTATGACCTGGTTTGCAATGATGGAAGTTGTAGACGAACAACATCTGGGGACCCACACTTTGACAATGCTCTGTTCAGTTCCAATGAACTCATTTCAAGCAATCAAGAGTGACCACTTCATAAGACCTGGGGTGACATGCAACACAAACCATCAAGAATGCAACTTTGGATGCAACCCAGAGAGTTGCTATTTATATTCTACCAAATATAGGTAGAATAGCCTTCCACTGACTGCTGGGGTTGGTGGTGGTTCTCCCAAGACGTCTTTCCCATCACCCGTTATTGGATCCTTTTAACTAGATATGAATGGACCTTCATAAGAACTTCAGCAAAAAGAGAAGACCTTTTGCCCTAAGCCAGTAATAGATCTCTCCCTCTGTAAGCTAAGTCAATATGGGGCTGACCAGTGCACGGAAAGAGAGAGTTTCAGAAAGCAATCCCTTTCTCCCTTCTCATCTCAAAGTCTTCAAACTGCTTGGGAAATCAACCTAAGTTGCCATAATGAGACAGACGCCTTTTTAGTTTCTCCCAAGGAAAGAACTGAATGTTCAGAATCTGCTCAGCGTTAAATCATCTTGGCACAGAGAGCGCTCGCTTTCTGCACCTTCTTCTGTGGCGATTTATTCAAATATAGCCGCTGTCCCATATCACGGCTGACCTCTTAACAAGAACAAGGTTTTCTTTATTCCAGGAATGCAACTAGTTTATTACAAGAATCCTTTCTCTTTCTTTGAATCAGAGTTACAAAGCGAGAAACTGTTCTTTGGAAGCCAAGTCCCAAACCTCCCCGGGCCTTCATTTAGATATCCCATTGGAATAGGATTATTACGTATAATAACAAGGGTACTTTATAGTCTAATTAGACTATAAATCAAATAAAGCAATTCATTGATCACTAGAACAGTGAAATAAATGCTTGACTGGAAATCAAAGCACCAGGACTGAAGCCAACTAAAAGACATATTCACAGAGTTCATCCCTTGCCTGACACCATGGTTTTTAAAATTTATTTATTTATAGTTATTAAAATTTTTCATATAATAAAAGACAAATAAAAAAAGTACAAGAAAAGAAAAAGTAAACTAGCATTAAAAAATATATACTGTAAATGACTTCCAACCTTCTTTTCAACAAATAATTACAATCTTATTGTCCCCCCTCCCTCTTAAATATTTTGCAAATCTCCTCACCCCTCCTTTAACCCACATCTTTCTTAATCTTCAAATCCATAAATCACCAGTTCATTTTTTTCTTCTTTCAGCAAAAAGTCCGTATAAGGTTTCCGGTTGTTCAAAAAATGGTTTTGTTGTTTGTTCTCTGACCAAACAGATCAGTTTCACCAATTCTGACACTTTCGCAATCCGTTCCTCCACTGTGGGAATAATCTTGCTGCAGTTGACACCATGGTTTGTTGAAGGTGTCATGACTGGCTGGGTTTACATACCAAGATAAGCCATAATGATCTCTTTGATTCTGGTTTGTTTGTTTATCAAACATATTTCTTCCCACCACAAGTCAAAAAAGACTTGGCGGCTTACATGGAATAAATAATACAGCTAAAACATTAACAGCACTGTCTAAACCAGGGTTCTCCAACCTCCGCAACTTTAAGATGGGTGGACTTCAACTCCCAGAATTCCCCAGCCAACCATGCTGGCTGGGGAATTCTGGGAGTTGAAGTCCACCCATCTTAAAGTTGCTAAGGTTGAGGAAGCCTGATCTAAACAATCCAACAGTGGTAAATAAAAGTCAACAACAATAAGCAACGTAAGAAAAACCACAACAACACTGTAAAAACAGAAAATAAGAAATAGAGACCGTAACACAGATCGGGGAAGGCTCCTGAACCCAGTCAATCAAACCACTGACCACATTTCTCCAGGCCTCAGCCTGCTTTTCTTTTCAAGAAGTTGGACATATAGGGTGTCTCTTGCTCCTCTGATGCCATGGCATTTGCCAAAACGGGCAGAGCCAAACTTTTTTCCCCTTAAGTCCAAAGAGAAGGGGGGGGGGAAAGAAAAGAGGCCAAAAAAGGGGGGCATAATTTGTTCTTGTGGGGGAAAAAAGAAGGCAGGAAAATTATTTATTTATTTTATTTATTTACTAAATTCCTCTCCACCCATCTCCCCCAATGGGGGACTCTGGGCAGCTCACACAAAGCATTAAAACAATATATATATTATTTGTATTAAAATTTAATACAAAATATTATCAAAATTAGGTATGTGTGAGTTGAGGCACACGCACACGCACACACACACAGTCAATAATAATAATTATTAGATTTTTATTCTGCTTTTTATCTGTATCTGTATCTACATCTGTATCTATATCTATCTATATCTAAGAGGGATAAAAATATCCTCCTCTTCCTCCTCTCATCATCTTAAAGCACCTGTTTTGCCCTTAATCACCCTGAAATCCTCAGGCTCAAATCTCCCCCCTGCCCAGACCACGAAAGTGCGATGGAATGGTGAATACAGCCCAGGGCAGGGGGGTCCCCAAAGTCAAGATGGATGCCACAACCATGCCATTAAAGCCTCATTCCTTTTTTTTTTACAACTTGTGTAAAAAGGGGGTGGGGCTTTGATGGCATGGTTGGGGCCTCCATCTTAACTTTGGGAACCCCGTGAACACCCCAGCCTACAGGTTCCTTAACCCTGGTTTAAACAAACCATGCTATTGCGTGATATAGGAGCACATCTAGTCTGCTTCACCGGGTTTCATTTTAGAATGAAAATGAAGCTAGAAACTGAAAATGAAGCTAGAAACTGCTAGAACTGCTAGAAAATGAAGCTAGAACTGCTAGAACAGCTAGAACTGACGTGATTTCGAGTAAACCAGGTCTATGGGTCATGCATTTCTTTTGTTTAATTTTCAGCTGACCAAGAATTCGTTTTATACCCCCCAAACCCTGGAAGTTTTGATGACAGTACAGTCATCTCTTCCAATCAGCTGTGACACATGACCTGGGAAAAGAGGGTTAAACATTTCCTTCGGTTAAGAGTTTTCTTGCTGGTTTCCTGCATTTTCTTTCTTTGGCCATAATTGCAAAGGTAAACCATGATGTTTACCCTGATCTAAACCAACATGATCCTGAGGTGTGCCCCTTCAGTTGCTACCTCTTTTGGGGAGGAGCAGAAATTCACTTCAAGAAACAATGCTCCCCAATGGTATTAAAGCGATACTCATTTGTAATTGCTTTTCCCCAATGAGGTTAAAGTAGACAACCCAACAGTGAACAAGTAGGCTGAATAAAACTGGATGCATAAAAAAAAAATCCAAACACAATGGAAAGGAAGAAGCTGAAGGAAAGAAGAAACTGGTTATCTTTCACTGCCACTTAGTGGTAGAATTATAGTACAACTTTGGAAAGCTGTAACCACTAATGGAACCAGAAAACGAAGTGGACCTTCATCGTGATCTTCAATTTCTCTTTTCTCTTCCTTCCCCATCTGGTTTTCCTTCCATGTCAGATCCTTCAGATTGCAAGTATATGAGCCTCTCCCCTTAATGGCCACTTGTATATACTATAATTGGAAGCCCTTTCAGATGAAGAAGGAGAAGAACGCACTACAATTAACAAATCAATACACGGTTGCAGATCCGTCAAAAGACAACTTTGGGAGTGCACCAAATGATGTACGGAGCAGCTCTTTTCTCATCCTTAAACAGCGGCATATTTTTTCAGGTCCGCACAACTGCTTCAGAGGCTGCCCCTGGCTGTCTGTACCCATACAGACATTTTGCAGCGGGCACCCTTTGCCACTCTGAAGGGTGCATGAGCAAGTACTTTGCCAATATACTGTCAGGTGAAAGCATCCAGGATCAGCTTCCAAAGCAGCCCCATGAACTGGGTGAGGGAGCAACCAAAGTGGGGGAGGTACTTTGATGATCTGGATAAAAAGCTTCTCCCTTCACACTCCTGCACGTTCAGAGTTCTTCTTGAACGTTGAAGGATCGGCACAGTCTAAGAAATTATGCAATTTATGGATTGCTTGCGTAACAATGAAAAAAATGAACTTGTGGTTTATGACTTTGATGATTAGACGGGATAGATTATAAAAAGAAGAGAGTCATGATGTAACTTGAGAGAGATTAAAATACGATTGCGCTTATCACTGCGATGAGGAATATCGGAAGCTACTTCGTTGTATCTTTTTTTCTTTCTTTTCTTCCTTTTCTATTTTCCTATTACTTTTTTCTCCTCTCTTGCACTTTTAGGTTTCCTTTGATTTCTTTCTTTTTCTTACTTTATATTAGTTGGTATTAGTTTTTGTCTTTTTAAAAAATCTTTAATAAAAATTATATGGAAGAAATAATGCAACTTGAACCAGTTATTTCACTGATCCTCCTCTGTCTTCTCACACCAAAAGGTGCTTTTAGAAGAAGGAAACTACGAGGATCAAACATGTTTTCATTCAACCACATGGGACTGAATGAAACTACAGTTTATGGCTTAACCTGTTGTGCGAAGCCAAGCAATTGTGGTCAGTTCATCTATCATGCTTAAGCATGACTTGTGGAAGGAACCAATGGGTGGGGATGGAGTATCTGTAGGCTGGGTTCACACAAGGCAAGCCTGAATGGCAGAATTCTACACTGAAATTTGGGTGGGTTCACACAGTACACTTATTTTGCTGGATGCTATCAACCTAGGCTCAATTCTTGATGACTTTAAGGCCAAACATTCACCATCTTGACCTCTCTCTAGTACTGTCCTATAGCATTTCCAAGGACAGTTCTGAATTTTCTTTGACCTCAACCATTCACTGTAACCATTATCCCCCCACCTTTCTTCTACTTTTCTAAAACTTGCCAAGAATAATCTTTTTTATTTCCCTAATCCATCTGTGGCCACTGAAATGAGGACCAGAAATGGTGATCCTATACTTAAATGAAATCTACCTTGCAGCTACCTGGATTTCATTTAAGTATAGGGAAAATTTCTTGACAGTAAGATTTGTCCAAGAGTGGGAACGGTCTACCTGCAAAGGTTGTGGGTTCTTCATCTCTGGTGCTTTTTGAGAAGAGACTGGACAGACACCACTCATAGTTTAACTGATTTTCCTGCACAGTGCAGAAGGTTGGACTAGATGATCCTTATGGTCCCTTCCAACTCTAGAATGTTATGATCAGATTCCCAAAGTATGTAAATTTCTGCTACCTGACCAACCCCTGTAATGGTATGTGAGAAAGACCTTGAGAAACAAGACAAAGAGATGCTGCCTAGGAAATGGTCAAATAAGAGAGGGCATAGCCCACAGCTGCATAATGGGTAGAGAAAGAGGCTCAGAAGGGACCATCCCTAATGGTTAAATACACTGTGTAATAATTCTGTCAGATAATTTGGATTAAGCATTAGGACCCTATTTGACTCAGTTAAATATGGATTTATAGCCTACATTTAATCTAGAACAATCATGATCTACAAGTATGGAAAATTAAAAGCTTTCAGGAAGAAGGGAAAATACTGGTTTCTGTTGACAATTAAAAGAAACGTTGAACCTTCAAAGTCTATAAAAGACTGAAAATGTGGAGTCTCGCAGGGCTTGTAAAGCATGCACAGTCAAGATGAATAAAACACATATTTGTTGCATTGACCCAACATAACCTGGGATTGTTTTAAACCTGGAATGATTTTTGAGGCTTAGCATGTTGTATGAATCAGCCTGCTTTATTCATTTATGATTCACTGTGTGAAGAGAACCCAGACAATGGCTTAATGATATAACCAAGTTAAGGATTTTTGTAAACCCAGTCATAGATTCTCCTGAGTTTCACAGGACAAATGGTGACAGGTGTTTTTCATATTGGGATAGCATCTCATTGTAGAGCAGTGTTCTCAACCTTGGCAACTTTAAGATGTCTGGACTTGAACTCCCAGAATTCTGGGAGTTGAAGTCCAGACATCTTAAAGTTGCCAGGGTTGAGAAACACTGTCCTAGAGTAAGAATACAGGATCCAGGTTCTCATTCTGACTCTTCATGGAAGATCTGCCTCATTCTCAGGCTGGGCCATGTCTAGCAAGCAGAATGATTAGGGGAGATTGAAGCTCCTTGAAAACCCTTTGTTCCTTCTCTCAGTTTCTTGTATGAATTGAAATTGCTTACTCCCTCTTCCTCTGATGAGAAGGAAAGCTTATGACATTGAAGGAGTTCCCTCTTATCTTTCATGGGTTTTCTTCCAACTTGGTGAGGGATACAGAGCACTGACATGGCAGAGATGTCATCATGATTCTGGGTACCTTTGCAAAGCTGCTGGAGTCAGGCAGCAAACCCCCACTCAGGGCAGAACCCCAACCATAGAAGAAAAGAGTAGACAAACAGAATCACACACACACACACTTTTTGCCTGCCCTTCCCAGCCACTGGTAGGTCTTAATGAGCCCTACTCCTTATTTGCAAGACAGGGAGGAGAATATAAAATGCCCCCATGATATTCTAGCACCATGGCTAAACAGTTCACTGCACTGAAAGCCAAAGATAGAGGGGAGGGGAGGGGTACAACACTTAGGTGGGGTGAATTCTACTCTTTTAATCCCCCCCCCCAAGTTGTGATCTCTCTGAGATGGACTGGATAGCCCAGAGTAGGTAGTGTGATGTCCATGGGCATCAAGAATCTTCCATGATGCTCACCAATTTCCAAATGCTGCTATGGATATTTCCCACCATCACTAGTTGCTCATCAGAGTAAGATATCCATTCTGCTGTGTGCAAGGAAGAAGGAAAAAGAAGAAAAAAGAATATTTAGGGAGCAACACAAGTGAACTTGATTAACAGGAAAAGCAAATTTTTTGAGAAGTTGTATCATTGTTGAACATCTACTTGGTCTGAAGAAACAGCAAGTTAAATGAAGGGGAAAGACATTATGTAAATTAACAGTGACCAGGAAAAATGGCTTTAAGCAAGATCTTGCTTGCAGACCGGTAAAGCTAGTTGACATATCTCTTACCAGACTATCCTTTAATCTTAAACCATTCTACGAGGACCAACACAAGCATAATTCAAGCATTTTGCATTCCAGTCTTATTCCAAGGTAATAGCTGTTGTTGCCTTTTGAAGCCTAATGCATATTTCTACACTGGTTTTTGGAAGGAAGAGTCACTTGACTTACTGCAAATTCAAGTTATGCAATATGGTAATTCTATTTTTAAAACAAATTCATTACCTGCTGTTGATTCAAAACAAATCAAACAATAAGAGAACTGCTACAAATACAGTAGAAGGCTACCGATTCCCCAGTTTATTTTCCTGGTCTAATTTGCTACTTGAAGCTGTGTTAACTCTTCGAAAAGGAGAGAAGTAACAGATTTCAAGAGGACATTGTAGGAGGAGAGCCAGTCTATGGTACCAAAAATCAGAAGGAAATCTGATAGCACCTTTTCTGACTAACAAAGTTTATTAAAAGGCAAAAGTGTTCATGTGCTACATCACTTCATCTCTGATTTTTAGATTTTAAGAGTGTGATGTTGTCTTGGGAAACTAAGGGTGCAAGACAATGAAGCCCTCCATTCTCATGCCCATCCCTGGACCATCACCACCTTTTCTAATTATTTTTTTTTTATATTGGTCCAATGTTATGGTGACAATACATTTATCTGGTGCCTACCAACAGCACAGAAAAAGTAGCCATTCCTGTTCAAATGTGTCTACATTACATTGTTCAGTGAACCATAGTTCGGACAAACATCTACCACCACCACGACCGTGTTCTCCAAGCCCAAACAGGGGAGATGGATAATACCAGTTCAGTGTTGATCTGGCCTCAAAACAAATTACTTTCTTCTGGGCTGAGAAGGATTCAGGAATGATGAACAGGCCAGTAGTGGTGATAGTGAATCTCCTTGAAAGATTCCTCTCTTGATGTTAACCTCTCCCAGTCTATCACCATTGACCAGCAGCTGTGTCTTCCATTGTGCCATTGATCTTTGCACAGAGCTTCTGATATTTCTACTGACTCCTATTATTTCTAGGCACTTGATTATCCAGTCATGCGGCAGGGAGTTGAATGCCTTTCTGTAATCAATCCAAGTTACATTCAAGTTGGTCTTCCTTCTCTTACAGTTTTCCAAAATCATCTTGTCAGTTAGAAGCTGATATTTGGTCCCTCTGCTGTTTGTATGATTTCCTTTCTGCTCAGATGGAAAGAGCTTGTTTTCAACTAGGTGCTGTTGGATTGCATCAACTACCACACCAGTTAGCAATTTGAAAGTTGTTGGAAGCAGGTAACTCTTCAGGTGAATTCAGGAGCTCCTAATGACACACAGTGACATACATCCATCACTTTAAGTTGCAACCTGGATGCTATAAATTCTAGATTAGTGTTTCCTAACCTGGACAACTTTGAGATGTGTGGACTTCAACTCTAGAGTTCTTAGCAATAGCCATGCTGGCTGGGGAATTCTGGGAGCTGAAGTTCACACATCTTAAAATTGCCCAGGTTGGGAAATTTTTTGCTGGATTATTCTTTGCTGGTGTGTCAATTGTATGGTTTAGCCATAATTTGTAGGTCAACTTTCATAAAAGTTGGGTAATATTTTTGGATGTGATAATACCATCTGTCATTGTAGGAGTTCAGAAAGGGAGAAACAAGACGTCCTCCTTATCTTCAGGGTTCTGTTCTAGGTTAGGGAATTCAATCTTCCCTAAAGTGGTGTCCTATAGATATGTAGGAATACAAATCCCATAATTCCCAGTGTCCATGCTGGTTGGAATAATGGAATTTGTAATCCAGAACATCTGGTGGGCAGAAGATTGGAGAAGATTGGACTTAAATATCTATGTGAAACTCCACTGGTGTATTATGCTAAATTAAATAGTGCAGGATTATCCAGGTCCATACTCAGTTTCTTATGCCTGACAATGAATGCGTGGAATAGTAGAAAGCTGGTCTACTCTAAAGAAAAATGTACTTATGTTTAAAACTTTCCCTAACATATGAAGCCTTTATATGCCTCTTTACCTAAATTACATGAAAGTGGGAAAATATTTTCATTACTATTCTTTATTTTCCCATGCACACTTTTTCAGTGTCAATTTTGCCAATTATTTAATTTATTCAACTTGTGCGCTTCCTCTCTGTGTCCCCAAACAGAAGTGTTGCAAATTCTGAAATTCATATTTTTCTCTAGCCAAAAACCTGTCCAAACCAATTCTGAGTTTGGACAGATTTTTGGCTGGAGAAAAATTGTAATCAATAGGCTTTGTTTGCAGCCCAGCAAACTCAAGCATCCAAGTCAGTAGGGAGAAGATCACACAAATGAACTCCCACTGGAATCTGTGGTTGACTTATTTTGTGTCCCTATCAAAGGCAAGAAGCATGCCCTTTCCACTTTTCCTCTGAAACCTCAAAGCTGTCTCTCTAATGAATATTTTTGTTGTTTTATTTCTCAGACATGCCATTTGATCCCTTTAATTTCATTGACAATGCTGTAACCAACATCATTTCTAACATTCTATTTGCAAAGCATTTTGACTACGATGACAGCTCTCTCCAGACCATACAGGATCTGATACATTAGAATAGAGATTTGACGTCAGGATCGTGGGCCACGGTATAACTAACTACAGCGTAACCAAAATACCGTGTGTTTCAATGGAATAGAAATCTTGGGAGCTTTCTCTGTATTTTCTAAGACACCAGTAATACCAATAATATACTGTAGTAGTTGAAGGTTTCTTGTTCTCAGAATAATCACACAAGATTCCTTCCAACTCTTTAAGATTTGGTTTCATGTTGTGTTTCCTAAGATGGGGTGGCCAAAATCATAAAGTCTGGTAGCATCTTTTGAGATGAATACATAGGCTCATGACTCATGATTTTAGGCTACCCTAGACTCTCCTCCAGCAGTATCTAAGATAGGGTGAACAACCCATAGCTACCCCAGGTTTCCCCAGTACTTTCAAATCATGTTACTGGAATTTGAAAGCCAAAGGCTGAATCTCAGCTGGATAATTCTGGGCTACCTTAATGATGGGAAATTAATATAAAATAAATATAATACAAAAAAGGCAGGACAAAAAGAGGAGGAGGATAGGAGAGGTTTGCCTTTCAGAGGCCTTATCCCCATTTGGCCTTGTTTTGTTTATAGATTTTCCTAAGAATTCAGAGTTCAGGTTCATGATTCAGAAGGGGTTCCACTGGCTATTTTTTCTTCCACAATTAAGGACAATCAGAAATGGATGCATCTGGTCTGCTAGCTGAAGTGTTCTACTATACTTCTGACACCAACCAATCAGCCAAACTCAGAGTTTCTGCTTCTCAGTCAAGAACACCCTGCATTTACAGAATCCATATTTATTATTTACTTATTACATCTGCCTAGTGGCCAATCCATTCAGATTTATGGCAGTTTCCATTTCAATATGCTATGGAGGCTGTCACTGAATAGGATCTAATATAGCCATGCACTGAAACTCAGACAATGGCCAAGACTCTGTGATGGAATGGTTTGATGAAGGCCGCACTCGGGGAGATAAACATTTCCTTAGCCCCCAGCAGAAGCGTGGGAAGGTTAAGAAGATGAGACTGGCACCACCCTAAGGAATTCACTGTGTTGTGGCTGGCTGGCGTGGGAAGTTTAGATTCAGTCTGGAGAGATTCTGTCTTGGAGGTGGAAGCTAATAAATGCAACGGAACTGTATCTGTACTGTCTCGTGGAGTTCTTTGGGCTGAACCTGACAGACTCTTTACAATATGTGTATCCAGTTCTTCCTCTGAGGATATCAGGCAAGATATAAGAATAATTCCTACCCTGTAAAAACAACCAGCCCTGTAAAGCCAGCTTATTCAAAGAGAGAGAAAAAAAGCCAGATTCAAACACCGCACTAAATCATAGCCCATTTGTTGACTAAAGCACAACTATTTGGATCTTTCTTCCAGTCCTCAACTCAGAGGCATCTGTGGAGAAGGAGGAATCTTACTTCCATCCTGAAATATTAGTATTTTAGGATATTTCACTCCGATCAAATTGAGAGTTCCAATAGAAGAGAATATCTGTAGCTCAGTGTTGAACTGTGGAGTTCTTGGTGTTTTCTGAGCTTGGTGGTTTGCTTGCAGATGTTTCATTACCCGACTAGGTAACATCATCAGAGCACTGATGATGTTACCTAGTTGGGTAATGCAAAGAACCAAGCTCAAATTGAAAGTATATGGATGAATGCTTACGTTGAGGTGCAATTTTCTTTCCCTCTCAATAAACCCTTTATGTTCTTCAGGGCATAGCACATTTTGTTGGCAGGAATATAACCCAGACCTGAAGGATATTTCCACACCCATCAACAGCTCCCTTAATTTTGGCTCTTCTTCTTCTCGCTGGCAGCTTTGCACTATTACGCCATTAGTGAGGTGGCTTCCATTGCCACATCAGGAAGTGCTAGCAAATGTCAAGGAGATCTTTGCTTTATTGAAAAACAGCTGGACGAACACAAGGCGACCTGGATTCCTGGAGAAGAGTGGGATTTTATCGATGCATATTTAGAAGAAATTCAGAAGGTAGTGTTTCTCTCTTCTGATTCAGCATTGTTATCTTTTCTTCTTGTATTAACATTGGCTTGAGTAGGAGGACCTTTCATCTTGGATCTCTTTTTCTGGACATTTCAAAACTAGGCCAGTACAACATTCCTACAGCACATTGCCATAATTAAGTTTGCCATTTAAAATGCCACAGAGTTCTTTGTCACTGGTTTTAAAAAAGCACCACTTTGAAAAATATTTCAAATGTTGTCCAAACAAATAGACCAGTGTTTCTCAACCTTGGCACCTTGAAGATGGGTGGACTTCCACTCCCAGAATTCCCCAGCCGGCCATTTCTGGGAGTGGAAGCCCACACAACTTCAAGGTGCCAAGGTTGAGAAACACTATATTAGAATGTACTCAGTGAAATCTACTCCCCGCAGAAATCCTTTAAAGATCCTTTATATTGTCTGAGAAACTGACCTGGGATTGCTGGAAGGAATCAAACAGGATCCAAGTTTCTCCCACTGTCTGAAGGCCATCATCTTAGTTTCCCATATTGAGGCATTGTGGGAAAATAAAAAGGCCAAAGACCTGATGCTACTCACAAACCAGCTGAACTGTTGTTTTTAAAAGGGCAAAGACCAGGGGACCACGTTAGGCAATGGAGTTTTGGCCACTGCTGGAATTATGTTTGGGGCTTCTTCCTGCTTGATCTCATCAAGCTATATGATACAGTCAAGCTCAGCCTTTGCCTAGGAAGCAGAGGGTGTTGCTCTTGACACCCAACTGTGGCTTTTGCTGCCTTTCCTTACTAGTTCCTCCTCTCAGCCTTTTTCTTCCTGCTCTTCACCTAGCTGGCTTCATGGGTGACCTTCACTCCACCATCATGACATTGCTCCATATCTAGCAGTGATCTTTCCATCAGGCTGCAGCAGAGGAAGAGTGAGGAAGAAGGACCATGTCGCTGTTCCTGCAGGAGGAGCATCTCCCTTTTTTCCTCCTCCTGATGGGTTGTTGGAGGTATTGGGGATTGGAAGAATTGGAGTCTCTTTGCTCACTTGCTTCTTCTCTCCCTGCTTCCTTTTCATTTGGGGTTGTGTTTTTTTTAGAGTGAGACTCTGAGGGCCTGGGTTCTCTTTTGCTCCTAACTGATCTCCTATGAATGGCTTGAAAAGGTATAAAAAGTAGAAAAATGCTTAAAACCATCCATGCCTTGACTACAACATAATATTTCCAATTTTTCTTTTTCAAATTAAAAACAGCAAAAAACTAAAGGGTCAAGCTTTGAAGAAGACCAATTACTTATGACAGTGACTAATTTGCTAATTGGTGGATTATCCTGAGATAAAGATGCTGTATGGGGCGGTGCTCGACATGATGGCCTTTCCAGAGATCCGAGGTAGACAGATATCAGACTGCATTCTTGATGAAAAACATTGGTAACTTGGCTTAACTGATAAAAATGACAAATGGTCTAAACTCAAGTCAAAGTTTTCATTTGGACATGAAAGGATGTTCTCTGCAATCAAGATTAGAACCTGCTGCTTGTCCATGGCATTCTCAGGAGTCTTCTCCAACACCAAAGTTCAAATGCATCAATACTCTTCCTATCCTGCTTCTTCAAAATCCAACTTTCGCTTCCAGAGGGTGTCCCAGGGATACCATGACTCACGCTATTCTGATCTTATATTTACATAACTCAGTGAAATGTTACTGAGAAGGTAACTAAGTTATTTCTTCCTTCCAGAAGACAATAGACACTGTTCTGGGAAACAATGCATGCTTGGTATATGAAGATCGGGAAAAGTTGCCCAACACAAATGCTGTCATTCATGAAATCCAGCGCATTATAACTGTTGTTCCTCTTGCAGTACCCCATGCACCCATCAAAGATATTCAGCTTTTTGGATATAACGTTCCCAAGGTAAAAAAGAGAGAGAGATTCACAGGTAAAACATGTAGCCAAATGTTGTTGATTCTGCATTGTGAATCAGAAGGTCTGGCAAGGCTTTATTAAATAAACCACAGTTGTGTTCCTAGAATAAAAACATAAATCATGATATCTGATTGCATCTCTGCTCATCATTGTTTCATCTCTTTTGGCCCAATCCAGAGTGACCTCTGATCTGTCCTTGCTAACCCCTCTGCCCCTTTTGATCTTCATCTGCCCCTTCCTGAACTAGATCCCAAAGGGGCTTATCTCAGAACTAATCCAAAGACTGATTTAAGACAATTGCCACCACTTAATGGTTTCTCCAAAGAAATAGACCACATCATGGCTTAATATAATGGTTTGGTGTAATGGACAGAAGGAATAACCTTGAGGAACAGAAAGAAGAGCCAAAACCAAGATAACGGTCAAATTAAAATAATCTGAGTCTGGGCCAGAACTGTAACCTGAGAAAGTTGCTCAGACAGGACCCTCCCTAGTTCTCATGAAAATAGGGAGGGAGGGGGGAAGCACATTCAGACTTGCAAGATTCTGATCTACCTTGGAACGCTGACGTTTGGTTTATACAATATGCTAAGCTGTTCCCACAACATGCAGAACCACATCCCCATTTTAGCCTGGTCTTGAGTGAATCACAGAATTATGGAATTGTGGATTCTGAAGGGAATACTGAGATGATCTATTCCAACTCTCTGCAGTGTGCCGGTAAGTCACCATTCATGAGAGGTGGCCGTCCAGCCTCTTTCTGAAAACCTCTAGAGATGGAGAAGCCACAACTTCCATTGTGTTGGGTAAACTCCGCCACTGAATCATTAATTAACTACAAAGGCTAGAGTTACATCACATGCTAAAGTAAAATATGCTCACTGTCGTTCAGAGTGCCATGAGCACACCACCAGATAAAAAGCAGATTCCACAATGATCATAGACTATTTGTGAAAGAACTTACATTCTCTCTGCCAATGTGTCCTTGGAAATTTTTGGATCATGCCAGGCAGAGAAAATTCACCACCTAAACCAGCGCTATGGCAATGTTTATTTGAATTAGTCTTTTGACATCCATTTTTAACTGGACATTCTTATGCATACCCATCACTGAATAAGCATATCAGCTGGATTTCACTGTATTACATCTTTCAGAAAAGCTTCCTGCTGGCCTGCAAACAATATGTAGCCAAATGCTGCATATTAAGAGGCAGGCATTAAAATTCAAAATTAACACTTTATATATCCAACTTTATTTCTTTGATATGACTAAAAGCAAATACCATTTTACAGTTTGGGCGACCAGCTTGACAGATTCAACTCATGTTATTAATTTTCAAATTATTGTTATTTTCATGCAATAACATGGTACATGTTCCTGAGCCAATGTCTTTAGGAGATCAAGTGATTTTAAAAGGCAAACATGTGAACTGTTCAGAATGTGAACTTTTAAAATTAGGATTGGAAAACAATCCTGTTTTTTAAGAATGTTAAAACATTGCTTGGGAGAGGAGAAGACGTTTTAGATTAATGCTCCCATTGAAGCGAAAGCCAAAGAGGTGTAATTTCTTAACTCAGGGAGTGGCAACGTAATCACTATATTCTAAGTAAGGTTTGTGGATCTCCCAATCTATAAAAATAATTTCTAAAAATTAAATTCTTCCATGAGATCTTCCAAGATTTCAGGTGCAAACAGATATAGCTCTCAAGATGAGAATGCAAATTCTCATAAGGTGTCTTTTTTTTTTTTTTTGGAGGGGTGGGGTAGAGGGGGGAGAGTAGCAGAAACTGAAAAAGTTGCCCCAGCGTGAACCACTGTTAACTTTATTCCTATGTTTGCATTGTCAGGTCCAAGAGTCTGCTTAGGAGAAAACTTAGCTTGAATGGAGCTGTTCTTCTTTTTCACCAGCATTCTCAGAAACTTCCAGCTATGGTGGTCTGATGGGTCAAGGGCACCTGATCTGAAACTACATTTTGCTGTGGCACAATATTCACCTCGGTTTAAGGTCTCAGTGAAATCCTGGCAGCAGAATAAACAGATCTAAGCAGGAATGTGGATCATTTCAAGGGAACATGGTTCTAAGAGTCTAGATCAGGGTTTCTCAGCCTTAAACCTTTAAGACGTGTGGACTTCAACTCCCAGAATTCCCCAGCCAGCCTGGGGGTTGAAGTCCACACATCTTAAACGTGCCAAGGTTGAGAAGCCCTGGTCCAGATGTTGATGTCGATTGAAACACTACATTGAGAAATTTAAACAAAATGCTGTCAAACTCCACATAATTTATATATGTGAATGGAAAAGGGAAAGCAGTCACATATGAATTTAAGACATAATAGCTGTCTCAGATGATCTCTCCAGTAAAAGCAGCTTGTGTAATTTATCTACAATTGCATTTCTTGCAATTGCAAGAAATGAAGTTAATTGGTAGGCAAATATCATCTTGAGAGCAATTCTTTATTAATTGGTTAAGACCTTTGAAGTAGATTCATGAAACCAGTCTTTGTAGCATCTGGAAATCACTCGTATCTGATTGAACAATTGTTCAATATAAATGTATTGTTCATTGTTTTGGATGCTTGGGTTTAAGCATAAGGCTGCATATTAAGCTTAGTAAGGCACGGAGTTACAATCTATATCTAGTCCATGCCAGTGTTTCTCAACCTTAGCAACTTGAACACCTGTGGACTTCAACTCCCAGAATTCCCTAGCCAGTGATTGTAGCCTACAAGAAAGAATTTGGGGATGGTGGAAATGCACACAACCCTAAGACTGTGCGGGTTCCAGATCTGATTCCAAATCTGCACGTATATCTGCATGCAGAAAGCTGCCTCTTTTAAAGCAGCTATGTGATCCCAGGAAAAGATGCAGTTGCTTTAAAGTGACAGGCTTTAAAGTTATTTATGCCCCTGCATATTTGAAAGCCCATTTTTCCAAACCAAAACTGAAATGTCACATCGTCCCAACATGTATCCTTGATACTTAATAATGAAATGCAGACTTAATCTCTCCCAAAAGATTATAATCTGTATTTACACTCAGGTTTGTCAAGAGCAGTATGATGGAACAGTTCTTAACGTCTTTTTTTTCTAAACTGAGAAAGATGGGAATGTACATTTATTTTTCTATGCTGTACTCTAATGCGTGTTGCTACCTGCGCGCAGCTCATTTGGAAGATGTCTCACTGACCACAACAGAACATGGAACAGGGATGCAGAGCAGCCCAGGGGATTATATCCTGTGACTCAAAAGACTTGACTGTGGCCCATTCAAATTGTTCCCTGTTTTGTTTTTTAGTATTACAGACATTTAATCCCCATGCATTTAGCACATTTATCATACTACGTTGAAATAATTTAATTTTAATCAAAATTAAATTTAGCTTTTGATTTAGCTTCAACCATTTCATTGTCCTGGTCTTGCTCCTTTGGGGGGGAGATTGGGGGCAGCCCTTAGGCACTTTAAATCAGGCATGGCTCTGTCCCCAGAGGCTGAACATACCTCCCTTAGGCACGAAAGCCGGCTGGGTTACTCTGGGCCAGTCCCTTGTGAGGCAAATAGAAGGCAGGAGTATTAGCTATGTTTGCCACCTTGAGCTGACCAAAATATATTTTAAAAGGCGAGATTAAAATATAATAAAAATATAATAATAGTAATTCATAAGAGAGGAACAGAGAGACTGATGAGTAATCACATGCATGAAGTCACCTTTCACAGACATGATGCTTTACTTTCATTTTACTTGCTGTTGTTAAACTATTGGGTGTCTAAAACTTTGCCAATCACTCAGGGTATTAACTGAAAGCAGATTTAATGTCAGTTGAAGATGCATTGGTGGAACTTGATGTACAACTTCCTCTCTCTCACATTTTTTTCATTCTTTAATACACATTAGCAATATCATGATTTTCCTCACGTGGGAATGACATGCAATTTTCATTCTCTCTCTTAAATCTTTTTCACCATTTGAAAGCTGTTCCAATTTTGTTTAAACGTTTTAACATGAGAATGGGAAAATACAGACCAATACAGTCAACTTCTCTATGCTCAGCCCACATTAGCTCATCTGTCTCCCCATCCAACATCTTTTCATGCTTCAGCAGCCCATAAAAACATGACCACAACTTTATTATTATGCCATTTATCTGATTAAAATACAAGTAAGGTAAACTTTGGACAGCTCTTCATTTCGAGTCACAGAGAGGAAATGTGGTATGTCAATCTCACAGAAATGCATACTTAATGCTTCCTGTAACTCTGCCTAAAAAAATAAGTTGCATTGTTAAAGAGATAAAACATTCACCTGAGAATCTCTACTGAAACATAAATATCTCACCAAAATAACCATTCTGGTGTGTTAATTATCAAGTATCATAGGCATAGGAAGAAATCATAAACGACATAGGAACATCTAGTATGATTTTTATAGAAAGCAACGTCATCATTTCACAGTGATTGTATAAGTTTAACCTTAAGAAGGGACTTGATTTATCATGAAAAAACTAGTGCTCCCTGATTACTATACATTTAACTACGCATTCCCTGAGTGGTCCATCATCTTACGAAAATGTCTTCCATAGTTCAACCATTTCAAGTGGGGTGGAAGGAGGAAGGGGAGAAGGCTTCTGCAGAAACTCAAATGACAAAGTATAAATGAAATAAACACTACCTTTTGACAAGGCCTTTGCATGTTGCTCTCAAGAGCAACTTAAATGTGGGGGAAAATACCTAAATAACTAAATGGGGTGGGGAATGTTTCCAGGCAGAAAATTGCTTGCAAACAGGGAAGGTGTGTTGACTTAGGACTCTGAGCTACCCAGAATGACTTGCAAAGATAATTCATTTTGTAAGGAGTACAGCAAACATGATAAAACGTATCTGCCCGATTTTTTTACAGCAGGTGTTGCTGGCCTTTAGTCACCAGCACTTCCACTTCGTTCAGGAATGGCAAAGCTCCTTTTGAAGTCCAAACCCACCAGGAAGTGTTTTAAAACCTGTACATCAGCTAACCTGTGTATGTCAGTTTAACAGGATCCTTTGCTGGTAATAATTTGCCTGTACAAGTGAACCAGGAGGAGGTACTTTGTCACCACAGGCATTAAAAGATTGTGGTGCCGCCAAAAGCGTTGGCGCTTTTCAAGGAAATAGACTACTGAAGACGGCGCATGTCCAAATAGGATGCAAAAAATACTTCGCTTGCCGTACATGGAGCCTTTCAAGATTATGTGAATCATTTTTCAATTGTTTGCAATGCAAACACGGTCACAAAATCATTAACCAGCCAGCAGATCCATAAAGGGCTGATGTAAAATAAAGGACTCCCTAGAACTCTATGCAAAGTGATAAGAAGTCAGTTACTCCATGAAAGTTCTCAGCTAAGAGTCACTCGGCAGAAGCATAAAGCTAAGCCCAAATGTCTCTTACGCATTTCTCATTGGCTGTATGTGCATAATACACTGAAGTATAAATTAGCTGACTGAATTTAGCCCAAACGTGTCATACCAAGCCAGATTAGGAACACATGGTATAGTTAACCATGGTTAAACATATTGTATAAACTCTAAATGCTGGGTTATCTCCCCAGTATGTTGAGAAGAGGCCCAACCTAAGATCCAAACTGGGTGACAGTTTCCAACATTCATATTTAAACATCACTTTGTTTGGGGAACGTCCCTGCATAAGGAAAACAGCAACGTCCCCCAGACAGTATCCTGTTAGCCACACCCCTTGTCAAACTTCTGATGATTAAAGATGGTGGCATGCAATTCCCCATGCCAGGTCACAAGAATCAACTACACGAGCTTCAGAAATTATGGAGCTGAGGATTATTTTCAAGAAAGGCTACACGGCAGAGTTAATTCATTCTTCATGTGTCGAGAAGCATCTATCGTGCTTCCTGCAGAGGTCCCATTATTCACAGCTTTCCGCAACCTTCCCAGCCTGATGCTCTCCAGATGCTGGGTTTCAGCTTCCTTTATGCCCTCGCCAGCATCTCCCAGAATTCCCCAGCCCTTAGACATGCTACCTAAGGAATGATGGGAAGGGATGTCCAGCACTTCCAAGGAATCCTGGGAAGGGCTTGGTCTCCTAATCGTCCTCATCCAGGTGCCGGTATTTGAAGTGCACCACCATCATGACGAAGCCACCCAGAATACAGGCAGAGCCAACGACCAGGTAGGCAATGCCCAGGAAGGAATTCTTGCCCCCCATCCAGGAGACGGTGCTAAAGATGACCTTCTTGGTACCGTGGAAAGCCAGGACTGGGTAACTGTAGGTGATGTTGAGGTAGTATGTGCCCCGGGGCAGCGCCACAGTGAAGTTGTCGTGGTGGATGCGGGCATAGAGCTTGCGGAAGGTGGGCAGGGCGGCGATGCGCATCCAGACGATGAATCTCTCGTTGATGAAGCCCGTGTTGTTGAGGTCGCCGTGGTCCAGCTCAAAGACCGGCCGGGGCCAGAAGGGAGGCTTGGCGGTGCCGTTGAAGGCCAGGGGCAGGCTGCCGTTGACCAGCTCCGGGTTGTGGAACTTGACGTTGGTGTCGGTCCACCAGGAGATGCCCCGCTTGTCCAAGTGCACGGGGGCCAGGCTGCCATTGGCCTGCAGGTAGAAGAGCTGGAAGGAGTCGTTGAAGAGGCTGTTGGCGATGGAGCCGCAGGGCGCGATGGGCACGCCGCTGCCGTTCCACCGGTAGGGCTGGCACTCCTGGACGGGGTGGCGCAGCGCCCAGGCGAGCCCGCTGAGCTGCTGGTCATCGCGGGAGACGCTGTAGCGCCGGTTGTTCTGGAAGTAGTTGGAGAGCTGGTAGTAGACGCAGACGGGCGCCGGGAAGTCCTCGGGCAGGTGGAAGCGCAGCGAGCAGTTGCAGGCGGGGAGGCGGCGGCGCGGGTCGCTGCTGTTGGTCAGGCGGGCGCAGAGCGAGCAGTTGGCGTCGGCGCTGCCCGGGGCGCCCGTGTAGTCCAGCTCCAGCTCCCGGATGCCCTCCGAGGAGAAGTAGAGGCCCAGCCCGATGGCCAGGAAGGCCATGCCAAGGCAGAAGAACAGCGGCAGCACCGTGCCCGCCGAGAGGAGCGGCTGCCAGGCCGGCAGGCGCTGCTGCGTGAAGGCCGTGTTGTCCGGCCGGTTCTGCGGCGGGTCGCCGGAGGGAGCGCTGCTGACGTCGTAAGAGCCCGAGGCCATGGTGCCCGCCGGCGCTCCGGCCCCGCTGGCGCCGCTGGCACTGCCCGCCCTGCCCGCCGCGCAGCCCTGCGCGCCGGCTCTCCGCCAGGGACGCGCCCTCCGCTCGCCCGCGCCCGGAAGCCGCCAGCCAGCAGGGCAGCGCCGCGCTGCGCCGCGCCGCGCCGCGCCGGGCAGGCTGCGGGTGGGCGGGCCGCGGCTCGGCCTCGCCCGGCCCAGGTGAGGGCGGCGGCCTCGGGCGCGCCGTCGGGCAGGGGGGCTGGGACGCCGCCGGCTCGGCCGCGCCGGGAAGAAGGCGCAGGTGAGGCCGGGGCGGCTGCCGGCTTCGCGGTCCGAGTCGGGGTCTGCGGCGGGAGGGCGGCAGCGCGGTGCCCCGGGCGGGCCGGGCGTTCCGCGGCGCCGCGCCTCGGAGAGCTGCTGCCGTCCTCTTCGGATCGCGCGCCCCCCTTTCCGACCTGCCCGTCCCATCGCGGGGAGGAGGAAGATCGCCGCGATGCTGGGCTGGGGTCGCTGGCTCCCTCGTCGGGCCGGGGCTGACGGCGAGCCTTTCGGAAGAGGAAGGGGCTCTTCCAGCCGCCTTCCCGCCTGGCGCCCCATGGCTTTCTCCGCCAACCCTCCGGTCGTGCCCTAAACCTCCTCGGTTCCCCTTCCCCGGGAGCAGGGGCGCAGCTCTTCCTCCTTTCTCGGCAGTCTTTCGGCCAAAGCTCGGGCGACCAGATAGCCGGCCGGGCGAAGGAGGACACAGACGACTGGAACGGAGGTCCCGGGAAACTCTTTAACTTCGCATCCGTGACAAAAATTGCAGTGAGAAACCACCAAAAAGAAAAAAAAAAGGGTACTTAGACCTACATGCCTATGAAATTACTTTTTCCAGCCTCAGAAAGACTGGTTTTGCAATCGCAATATTTTCCCGACCAGTCTTTATTTTCAAGAACACACGCTAGCAATAATACAGAAGTGATGATGACGCATTTACCAGATTTCACCAGAGAAACCTAGGACAGGCTTTGTACATACTGATGTACAAATCTCAGTTTTAGAGGTGCCGTTTTATCGTACAAAGTTCGTACTGCTCTTAAACCGCGGTCCTAGGCCTTCTGACCACGTGGAAACAACCTCCGTGATGGATTGTCATGGAAACAAACCTAAAGCCTTCTGTTTATAGGGTTTCATAGCCAGGGTAACGTGTTGCTCTGGCCCCTGACTCAACAGAAAGCCATCCTGTAGATCCTTCCAAATGAAATTGTTTTAAATTAAATGTATCTTAATTTAAAATATTCAAAGACAGCCACCAGATATCCCAAGATTGCAATGTTCCTACAAAATCTCAGGGTGGGTCTGTGTGATCTCACAGACTTTGAAACTTATAAGATTGCGGATAATTTTCAGGAGCGACAGAGACTCTCACTGTGAACTCTGTGGGGCTACCTTATCTTTGAATTTTTAGGACCGAGGGTCAGATTAGAAGAAAATTTGGCTCAGATGGAGCTATTCATCTTTCCCCCCAGCATTCTGAGAAACCTCTGGCTATCCTGGCCAGAAAAATCACAAATGCCAGATTTTACACCCATGTTTGGCTTTACACAATCCCCATCTTGCTTTAAGGTATCACTGAAAGGTCACCAGCAAATTGAATAGGTCTAAATGGGTAAGGGCATCGTTAAAGACAATCTCATTCTCTCCTAGAAGGGATTGAAGATTTACTTTATTTTATTTATTTTTATTTTATATGTCAAATTTGTCACCGCCCATCTCGTTGAAACGACTCTGGGCGGTTTACAAAATGATTAAAAATTAAAATTACAATATACAATAAACTTAATAAGTAGAAAATAAATAGATCCAAGGACAGATATAAAATTGGCAGTCACTCAGGGAGTGTCGCCAAGGTGCCAGCCACCCCCAGGATTGGGTAAGATTGTTGTCAACCCACACAAGCTGGCAGAGCCAGGTCTTCAGTTCTTTCTGGAAAGCCGGCAGGGTAGGGCCCTTCCACACCTCTGGGGGGAGAATATTCCAGAGGGCAGGGCAATGGCAGAGAGGGCTCTCCTCCTAGCCCCTGCCAGCCGGCATGCCCTCACTGATGGGGGCCACAACATGCCCTCTCGGCCTGACCAGGTGGGACAGGTTGATGTGACAGGGCGAGGCGGTCCCTCAGGTAACCTGGACCCATGCCATGTAGGGCTTTAAAGGTGATAACCAACACGTTGAATTGGACCCGGAAGCTGGCTGGGACCCGGTGCAGCTCGCATAGTAAAGGTGTTATCTGTGCCATTCTTGGGGCACCCGAGATTGTCTGCGTGGCTGCATTTTGGACCCGCTGTAGTTTCCAGATACTCTTCAAGGGTAGCCCCATGTAAAGTGCATTGCAATAGTCTAGCCGAGAGATGACCAGGGCATGAGTGACTGACCGGAGAGCCTCCTGATCCAGGAAGGGGCATAACTGGCATACCACTCGAAGGTGGGCAAAGACCCTCCTGGCCACGACTGCCACCTGCTCCTTGAGATCCCCCAGATCACACACGGGTCTGTTCGGGGCAGTGTAATCCCATCCAGAACCAAAGATGCTAAATCCTTGGATACGGAGGGGCCTCCAATCCATCGCCACTCTGTCTTACCAGGGTTCAGCTGCAGCCTGATGCACCCCATCCAGACCCCCACAAAGATATTTGAAAAAATGCAAGTAAAATGCTATCATGTGCCAAATGATTTGAATGTACATGGAATGCAGATATCTGTGACCTTAAGACAAGATTTATTTTAGATGTCTTGCAATATATGCAACTGCCAACATTTATCTCCAATATTACAAACTGAAATTTAGAAGAAGTTAAAATTGTTCTGTGGATGACAGATGTATTTTGACCTGAGACTAGAAAACAACTCCTTCTCAATTGTGCAAGTGCTTTTGAATGGATACCTGAAAACCAACCTCAGATGTATTGAGCTGTTCCATCTTTTAGGGGAGAAACTGTTAAATAAACTATGTTCCAATTGCACTTTAATACTTTGGTTTAGGCATTGGGCTGCGTGCAAAACACATTCAAGTGTCAAGCTCCAACCTAGATTGAATTTGCGCACTTGTAGCTACAAGTCCCTGTATCATCTTCATTGCCCTCTTCTGAATTGCTCTCCAGCCTCTCGATATTCTTCTTGAAATGTAGTGCTCAGAATTATATACCATGCTCCAGGTATGGTCTCACCCACGTCAAGCAGAGAGGAATAATGACTACGTGTCTTTGATTCATTGCTTCTCATGCAGCCCAGAACCGTTTTAGCCCTCCTGGAAGCTGTCTCACGCCACTGACTGACCTTCAGCTTGTTCTCAATTACTACACCCAAGTCCATCTCAGATATAGTATTTCCGAGCCATAAATCCCCTATTTCTACGCATGTCCTACATTTTTTTCTCCCTTACTTTACATTTCTCCCGGTTAAGTCCCAGTCTCCCAAGCTGTCCAGATTAGACTGCAATCTTGTTCTGTCATCCTGGATGTTGGCCAGACAAAACGGCCTGCTGGAATCATGGGTGTTCCACCACTGGAGCAGAGATGAACACCAGACAAACAAACAGGCAGAAAACAACAATCAAGGAGAACTCCCCCACCAACACTGGCAGAGCAAGCTATTACACACACACACACATATATATATACACACACACACACACACATACAGGCAGTAAATCCCACACTCCCTCGCACTGACGATGTTACCTAGTTGATTTATTTATGTACTTATATGTCACATTTATATAGCCTCCCATCCCACACAAAACGACTCTGGGAGGCGTACAGTTGGGTAATGAAACGTTGGCAAACAAACCACCAAGCTCGGAGAGCGCCAAGGACTCCACAGTTCAACCCTGAGCTACATACTGTACCTTCTACTGGGACTGTAGTCTCAATTGGGTAAAACAGAGCCATTGATTGATGACATAGGACAAACTGTGGCTCAGTTTGGTACTGCAAGGTCTATTTGGAAAACATCATATAAGACATACTGCCCCCTGGGGGCTGTGTGGAGTATTGCACGCTTGATGGTTGGTATAGAACAATATATAGAACCTGTAGGTCATACTGCACCTGGCGACCCTCTTGACAATAATCTGAAATACCCAGCAATTGTCCTGGGTGAAGGACAATTGCATGAAATATCCAAGTGAGCCACCAGGAAGCTGTGTGTGCAATAGTTTTAATAGTTTGATGTATTTTTCACTTTGACACTGGAATACCAGAGTGAGCCACTAAGAGGCAGTATCTGCTATAGTAGAAATCCATTGCTCTATTTCCCAGTTCAACCTCCAATACGCAGTCAGCCTCAAGGAGGCAGTATGTGCTGAATGGTAAACATATTGCCCTATTTTTGCTACGGAGCCTGCAATACCCAGGTCAGCCACCAGGGGACTTAAAGCTTTTCTGCATTGCTTTATTTTCTTCTGTTCTGCAATACCTCGGTCAGCCACTAGGTAGCAGTACAACTTACAAATTCCATTATATTGCCCTATTTTTCCCCCTAAAGCTGCAAATACCTCAGTGAGCCATATGCACTATAGCTTCAATACAAAGCCCTCTATTCCCAAATGAGCCTGCCATACAGCAATAAGCCACTGGGGGCAATCTGTCCAATATATTCAATACATTTCCCCATATTCCCCATTGAGCCATAATTACCCAGGTTGGCCATTTGGGGTCACTATATCCAGTATTTTAAATGCATTGCCCTATTTCCCCATTGAGAATTTGATATCCAACCTGGCCACTGGGGGCAATATGTGCTATAGCCTAAATGCATTGCCCAGTTTTTCCCATAGACCCATTTATACTCAAGTGGGCCACCGGGGGGCACTATATCCTATGGTGGAAAACAGGACAATCTAGTCACTTTGTTCAACATACTGCCCCTAGGGGCTGCCTTGGGTATTAAAGGCTCCAGGGAGAAAATAGGGCTTTGAAATCCTCTCATAGCAACACTGCCCCCTGTAGCTGAACTGGGTTCTGAGAGCTTAAGGGCTAATAATATAGAGCGGTGTTTCTCAACCTTGGGAACTTTAAGATGTGTGGACTTCAACTCCCAGAATTCCCCATGTTGAGAAACACTGATATAGAACAATAGGATGACATGATCTTAATAGTGTTGCTGCAAATTTCCTTGATTACAGTTTGATTCCAGGTAAATCGCTCTACCTAAAAACGAAAGAGAAAGTAAGAAATGTATTTTCTGCAATACCCAATTGAGCCTCCAGGGGGCAATATGTCCTATAGCTTCCAGCCGATTGCAGTATTTTTCACACTGACAGGGCAATACCCCAGTCAGCCACGTGGGGACAATTTGTCCTATGTCAATCAATGGCCTTATTTTTCCCCAATTGAAGCTGCAATACCCCAGTAAGGCACACGAGGGCAGTATGTCCTATAGATTCCATTCCATTGCCCTATTTTCACAAGGAGGCTGTAACACCTCCATATGCCACCAGGGGGCCATACGCCCTACAGATTCCATTATGGGACGCTTGAATCAAGCTTGCTGCCCCAAAGAGCGAAATCTTGTGGTGATTTGATGTACCTGCCTGAAGAAAAGGCACATCTAACACCTGGTAAGGCAAAAGCTGCTGAAAATGGAAGGGAAACAGCTGTTTTTCACTGCAGGCAGGGCCAGCCTTAGCCCAGCCACTTCAGAGGCTGCTCTCTGTCTGCTTTATTTAGATCCCTTGGGATGATCGGGATCCCCTGACAAGTCCCAACCTGGGAATCAGGAAAAAAAGAAAGAGTGGGATCGGCCACAAAATATCGCAGCATGAAGGGCCTCTGTCCTCAGCCAGCTGCCAGACATCTCGTCTTCTTCCATCTCCATTTATCCACTTTGAGATTCTCCCCTTCTTAATTAAACACTTCCATACGTGCAGGGGTCCCCCAAAACCTGGCCGTAATTCTCTTTGGTCTACCTGGGGAGCTAGGATAAGAAGCTCGAGACCCCCCAAAAACACTGCGGACACCCCTGTGGATTTCAATAGTGTTTTTCCAGAGTAACTGAATCTGAACGCTGCCCCTTTCGAAACATGGCCTGGTTTTAAATCCCAACCATGTTGGCTCCAGCTGCACCTCTTTGAGCATCAGGCCAGCCCACTCTGGGCCCAGCCCCCTCCCCTCTGAGGGGGACACGTGGCTCTCGACAACTGAACCGTGGCAAAATGTGGCTTTTGGCAGAAAAGAAAGCTTCTCTAACAGTGCATATTAATGAAGGAAAAGAAATCTCTATCTGTGTCTGTAACTAGAGCAGTGTTTCTCAACCTTGGCAGCTTTAAGATGTGTGGACTTCAACTCCTAGAACTCCCCAGCCAGCCTTGCTGGCTGGGGAATTCTGGGAGTTGAAGTCCACACATCTTAAAGTTGCCAAGGTTGAGAAACACTGCTCTAGTGCGACTGGCGGTGTGTCTTATAGGGAGAGTCCCTCAGGTTGAACTTGATTTTGGTGACTGCATAGACCTTTATTGGTAGCAATATGGAACTGGTTTGCTGTCACTTGCTTCATCTTCTTCTCCCTCCTCCTCTTTCTTCTTCTCCTTCCTCTTCATCTCCCCCTCCTTCTCCTCCTCCCTCTTCTTCTCCTTCATCTCCTCCTCCTCCTCCTTCTTCCTTCCTGGCCTAACTTATAGGTCTGCTCTTCCTGGTGGTCTCCCATCCCATTAGTAACAGATCAACTTTTGCTTAGCTTTGGGGGCTCAGGTGCTGACACAGGCAGTGCAACAGAGATTCGAAAATTAAAAACAAAAACCCTAATTCTAAATATAGTGCATCACGCACACACCCTTTCCTTTTCCCAGGCTGGTGTTGCTTGTGCGAGAGATATGAATCGTGTAACGTGGCTTTTTAAAAATCCATGCTCATAAATAGCTTCAGGATTGCATCAGCCACTTAACCTGGGCCAGCATTTCCTCTCTTGAGCAATGTGAAATCAGCACCTGTTCATGCAGAGAAAGGCTGCATGTCACACAAGGATGCAAATTACAGGCTGCAATTCGAGATGTGGATAGCTGTCTCCAGGCGAATTTGTTCCCAAACCCGTAGCAATTACACCTATAGGGCCTAGAGATACTTCTAAACAACACGTAGCTGGGCTTCATTTCTGCAAATCTTGTTGTTGCAAAAAGTCACTGCTTTTCGGTAATGCCAGCAGCTTACTGGAGAAGAACATTTCTGAAAACCAGCAGAACTATTATGCTGCTAGAGAGGATGGCTGCAGGACTCTCCATTCCTGCATCCTGAGTAGATGATGCTGGTGTAATGTCACCCTCTTGGACACATCCTCCATCCTTCCCAGGTTGCACTTTTTTGAACAACCGATAATTCCCCCATTCTCTCCTTTTATTTTCCTGGAAATGCTGTGGTTGTGTGCTGCAATTTTATTCTGGAAAACATGGAAGTCAGATTGTTTTAGTAGAGGAGGAGACAGCAAGACAATGCGAGGGAGCAAGAGGACCAGCTGCGAGGGACAGATCCCGTTCCTGCTGATTTGGCATAATCCTTTCTCTTTCTCCCTTTTTTTCTTCTCCAGAAGCTAAAGCTAACGTAAGCTCTTCTTTCTTGTGTTCATTTGCAACCCAAAATTGGGCCTCCAGCAAAGAAAAATGCTGCAGAAATCGATGCTTGCAAAAAAAGGAGGGAGGGAGGGAGGGAGGTCACAGTTCAGAGGTTTGCACCTTGTGTTGGTGTTCAAAACACACTTGTTATTGTGATCCGTGGCACAAACTTTCTGGGCAGCAATTTGTTTTGAAAGCTGCCACTTCCATGGTGCCCAATTCAAAAAAAACTTCCTGGATCCAACCCTAGAAAAATCCATTGTGCCCTGCAGCTCACCGATCTCTGTTTGATTCCTTGCAATCATAAGCAGGAGATACGTTATTCTTCTCATCCCAGGTTAACTTAGCAGCATTCCCAATGTTTTCCTTCATGGAGCTCTCCACTCGGTCATCCCGGAAAGCTTTTGAGGCTCTCAGTGCCCACTGTCTCCATGGGCACCTGGGACCCAAGATGGACTTCAGAACTGTGAAGCCATGAAGGATGGCTTTTATAAATCCACCTGCAAAAAATGTAGTTTAACCAGTTGCCTTAAGAATTTTGCTGCGAAAGCCAGGATCAAAATAGGGTTTGTTTTTTTGGGGGGGGGGGGTTCTTCTGAATCTACTTACATTGCCAATCAGTGGAGGGTGGGAATTTTACAGCAGGGTTCCTCAACCTTGGCCACTTGAAGATGTGTGGACTTCAGCTCCCAGAATTCCCCAGCCAGCATGGCTGGCTGGGGAATTCTGGGAGCTGAAGTCCACACATCTTCAAGTGGCCAAGGTTGAGGAATCCTGTTTTACAGCATGCACAGAAAGTTCTTGAAGCATTAATAAAAACTGATGGCACCATTCCCTGCCTTTCGAGACAGAAAACAGATGAAAACTGTAACGTGGGCAGGTGTTATCTGAAACAGAGGGGAGGGAAGGGAAACTTTTCAAACTTCCTCCAAAATGACCACTTAGTTTTATTTCAGTTCTGATGTTTTCATGAAGGTTGGGAAGGGATATTCGTTGATGGGGACCAGCCTAATAACTTTCTTCACTGTCCAGAGTTGGCTGACTGGCCAGCATAGAAATGCTGTAAAAAAAATAAATAAAAACTTAGCCAAACTACCTGTGCAATGAGATTCCACCTGCTTGAGAGCTGTCACCCAACCCTCCATGTGAAATGGAACCTGAGGCTCTCAGATGTTTGCCCCCTCCATGCCGAATCTTTCCCTTTAAGAAGTCCTCATATTTTTGTGTTAGGAAACCAATTTCCTTCCAAAGATGATCAGTATCATTATCAGGAAGATCCTGTTGGGGGACCAGTGCATTTTTGACTATAACATCTGATGCAATGCATTGTAAGGATCTGTCAGAGTTTTGGCCCTAGGAAAAAAAACATCTGTCAAAGATCTGCTTTGGTCAAATCAAGTTTGGAGAAAGAACTACAAGACTGGATTTGAAATGACTAATTTGGTTTCCTCCATAGAAAGTGGGTGTAAAAACTAAGTAGAACAATAAATAAGTTGCTGGCTCTTGCTTCAGCTAGAAATGATGCAATTGTTTCAGTCTCACCTAACAAGTTTGCTCAATTTTCAATTCTATTCCAAAGTCTCAAAACCTTCCTGAAAGTTACCCTTCCAGATTTGCACATGCCTACAGAGATAGATCTACACGATACAGAGGGTAGGGAATGGAGAAGCATGCCTCACCTGAGAAAAAGGCATCAATTTATCCAAACATTGTCTCTCTGCTGCTTTTGTACATTGTATTTAACATTGAACTGATATCACCTTCTTTTCATTTTCGCCTTCTAGATGAGAGAATCTTTAGCGACTGAAGGAAGATCAAAACAAGAATATTATATCCATTCACAGCCATTTCATATTTATTATACTACACAGAATGGAGGGGTTTTTTTTAATGTAAAAATGTCATGAGAGAGAGAAAGAGATCCTCAAATACTTTCCTGGTTTTTGCTTTATTAATTTCTATTTACTGAAGTTTCTCTTTCCATTTTTCCATTTGATGTTGAGGTTCAATTTTCCCCAGCTTACCTCTTTGCCAGTTAGCTAGTTTGACAGAGGTCTTCTCTGATCATCTCCTGCCTTAAATTGTAAAAGAGATATTCAAGTGTAAGGTAATGGTCATAAGATTCTTTGAGAAGGGACATTTCTTATTTAGTAAGGAAAGGCGAAAAATATTATTGGTTCAGTTCTGGACCCTTTGCCCTTTCTCTTCACGCAGGCAATCAGCTCGAGTTCCTATAGAGGTGTAAGCAGAGGAGAAACGATAATTAATATCTGTATTAGTATAATCTATAATATGCTCTTCCGTGAATTATGAATGCAAGCAGTTAAAAATTGTCAACAACAAAAAAATAATCAGAAATCAACAGCAAAAGATCATATTCTTGAGAGAATGAGAGGGGACAGTTTATTTCTGAGAATTGCTCGTGATTACAGGTAGTCCTTGCTTAACGACCCTAACAGGCACTGGAATTTCCATGTGGTCATTAGGCAAAGCATCACGTGACCACGCTGCAGTTCCGGTAGTCCCGGTTGCAGTTGTTAGGCAAGGACCTCACGCTTCTCCTTCTACAAGGGAGAAAATCCATCCTTCTACAAAAAAGACTTCTGTGAGAATGCAAATCTTCTGACCATCTTTCTCCCCTTTGAGAAGTTCAAGTGACTTGTTCAGGTTTGAGCGGAGAACATGACAAGCAATGTGTGGGGTTCTCTGGATCCTTCAAACTCCATGAGTTTTCTCCTTTCGTTTCTCTCAAACATCTCAATATGTTAACACCACTCATCAGTCACATTTTGTTATTTATTTTGCCATTGCATGAAGCTACACTCAGAGCAACGTCCCACAGTCCAATCAATAACCACAAAACCACTGAAAAAATATGTTTTAGAATATGTTTTCTGAGAGTAACACAGAAACTAACAGCATGATGAGACCAATCTTCTCATTGTGATTTGGAGGGAGGCCATCAATTCCATCCCATTTCCCCAAAGTAATTTGATGTTTGACCAAGATCCCTTCAAAGACTAATAAATCTATTTTAGCCTTAACGTTTCTGTGTGAGGTCCTGCTTTATCAGAATCTGAAATGACATACACTCTACATATACTCTAAGTATTTAACAAAAAAAGGAGGGGGGGGAAAGAAGTAGCAAATTCTCATAAGATCTCTCCTTCAAGAATCCTTGTGAATAATTTAAGTGTTTGTAAAAGAATGAACTCCCCACCCAGAGTGAGTAGACATTTCTCTTTCCCTCCTGGGATCCAGAGTTTTGGTCCTGCTTGGGAAGAAGGGTTCAAACAGTCCTATCCTCTCCTTAGTTTGTATATCAGCCCTTCTAGGTAGACGAGACTAGAAAACCAAAGTCATACACGCTAATGCTACTTTGACTATCAGGTTATAGTTACAGAATCTTGAAAGTCTGAATGTTCTTCCCCCTCCCTTCCTTTATCTTCATGAGAACTAGGAAGGGTCAAGCCTGCTCTTCCTCTTGTTCCTTCAGGTTATTCCTTCTTCCCATTACCTTGTCCTATAAAACAGACCAGAAATCAAGTGTGGGGGTGGATGTGGTGAAAAAGGAGTCAAGCCAGAAAAAGCAGAGAAGTGGGGAGGGGGACAAAAACCTCCAAGCCAAAGGCAAGCAACTCAGCAGTGGCCTACAGACAGTGGAAGAAAAGTGCAAGATTTGGAGCTGCAAGATCAGTTGAGAGGTAGGAGGAAAAGACCCTGACCAGAATCTGCAAAAGACCCAAAAGAAGCCCACTGTGTGCAGCACCCCAGGGGCAGAGCCCCACAAACCAGCTCCAGGACTCTGAGGGTTGGGGGGAGAGAAAACCTGCATTTATTTGCCAGTCTGTAGAGGAGTGAGAAGGGCTTTCAAATGCAGATGGTCTGAGCTTGGCTCCAACACTTGAGAAAAAGCTTAACAAATAGTTAAGAAAACAGTGCTACAAACATATTGATAGGAACATAGAGATAGAAGGTTGATATAAACATTCCTAGATTAATTAAAATAGAAAATCCTTGCAAATGTAAAGTAATAGGAAGACTCTAGATTAAAATACTGTAGGTAGGAAAATTGAAACAAGCATGCTGATTGGAAGTAAGGAATAGGAGTTTGATTTTGTATGATAAAACAGCTCAAAACAAATCCAGTCTTTGTGTCTGTGATCTGTACCAGATTAAGAAAACCCCCAACAGCATGAATTGGGCAATAAGAAATGTTTTAAGTGGTTACCTGGTAAGAGGATGACTTTATCTGGTTAGATCAAGGGATTGACAACAGGGTGACTGATTCCTTTTTCCTTAGTAACCTGATGCTTTCTTGACCAAACGGGGTGTGTGTTTGTGTGCGTGTGTGTGTGTGTGTGTGTGTGTGTGAGAGAGAGAGAGCGCGAATGGGGTGTGTCTTTATTCTAATGCTCCCTGTTATTGAGTAAGGTCCTCTTTTTTCTCCATCCTAACTGGGAAGGGTCACAGCAATCCCCTCACCTTCTCTTCACACCAAGGGCTCAAATTCTGGACTTGCAGAAAAGTCCTTCTAGATCTTGCTACTTTCCTAATAGAACAGCAACTATATCATAGTAGATGTCACATCCCCATATCTTGAGAAGGCAACAGGTGAGCGGGCAGCACAGGACCTCCATGATAACATTCCCAGGTAGCATGAGAAACCATCGGAGTTGAATTCCACCCACAGAGGGAAGCTGACGGAGTCCGTCATACCAGTTTTCCATGACAGGGCACCCTCCAGATGGGGTGATATAAATTCCCAGACATCCCCAATCATGGTGGGCATGGTGGAGAATTCAAGAAGGTGAAGTCCACCTGTTTGGAAGACTCCCAGGTGTGGAAGGTTGGACTGAAAGGTCTGACCCAACAGGGATCTTCTATGATTATTTCATTTCATTTGCTCATTGCGCATTATGTGCATTAAAAAGGGCAGGGCTTCAACCTGACTTTTTACATTCCCCCCCTCCATGTGCAGGGCACAGCAGACATGTACACACAGGGAGAGCTTGTCTTATGACCTCATGAGGCATATTTTTGCCCTTTACATGAATTCCCAGCTTGCCAAGATGGCTTTGCATTGTGTGTGTGGGAAGGGGCTGCCAATATTGCCCCCAAGGTGTTTTTCTACTTGTAAAACGAAAGCTGTTGGTTGGTTTGTTAGGGATCTGGGAGTGGACGACAGCCAGAAGGCTACTTTTTTTTGGTCATAGCCTTCAGCTCACAAACCTTTTGCGTGACATGCCATCTGCTTAAACATAAGGAACTGGAGAGAAAGCAAGGATTCCTGATGGGTTGCCTTTACTTAAAAAAAAAAAAAGGAATCCATTGAGAAAAATGGTTTACTGACAGTAAAGAATGCTATTCAATGAACATTAATCTTCTGCAAATCCAGAGTTTGTAACAGCAGTTTTTAAGAAGGCTTTTTCTCTCTCTTGTCCTGTGATTGACCTGCATTAACCTCTGGAAGAGAGGCTGCTTGGACAAGATAGTTCTTCCTATTAAACTCTTGCCAGCTGTGAGATAACAAACTTTTTGATCTAACCCCAATCAGATAATTCTTTCCTCTTCTGCAATAGCAGGTGCCCAGTGCCTGCTGGACACTTAATCCTCATTAATGTCTAACCTTCCTTTGCTGATGCCTAAACAGAGCAGCTCTGGGTGTGGAAGAGAAAAGAGAAGTTGCAGCACTATAAAACTTGCCCAATGGAGGCAACCCCTCAGTGAGTCGAATTCTGGAGACCACCCTCACCCCTTTTGAGAAAGAGCCCCTGGTGCTGTAAGTAATTAATGGGGAGAATTTAAATAAACATCATGCTGTTTGTTTTGGTCCTGGCACCTCTTTTAATGTCCTCCTGCTTCGGTATAGGTCCTGCAAATTCTAACTTATGGAGTCCTTGGTGCTCTCTGAGCTTGGTTGTTTGGTTCATGACCCAACTAGGTAACATCATCCATGCATCATCAGGGCATGTTATCAAGTTGGGTCATCAAACGTCTGCAGGGAAACCACCAAGCTCAGAGAGCACCAAGGACTCCACAGTACGACCCTGAGCTACAGAGATTCTCTTCTACTGGACATTCTAAATTAGTCAGCAATACAAGAATTTCAGAAAACAAGGTCTTAGGCACTTCTTGAAGGAAGTGGGTGGGAAACATGTATTCCAGAATGGTGTCTTTCAACTCAGTTAATGTCCTTATGTGCTGCAAGAGGTGACTGAGTCAGCAACCAGCTGGGTCTAGCAGTAAAATGGGGCTATTGATTTTTCCTGGGGCACCTAGTTTTGAGGCATTGCCTAATGTAATGTTTTATTTTCCAAAGGGGTTTCAGGCTGCAAGGTTGGGGATATCCCTTAGAGCTGTGTTTTTCAACCTTGGCAACTTTTAAGATGCTGGCTGGGGAATTCTGGGCGTTGAAGTCCAGACGTGATAAAGTTGCTGAGGTTGAGAAACACTGTCCTAGAGTCAGAATACAGGATCTGGCATCTCCTATAACCTCCTCCTGCTTCGCTACCCATCCTGCAAATTCTAAATTAGCCAGCAATACAAGAATTTCAGAAAACACCCTTTGGCTGGGAATGATGGGGTATATAAAGGTACTTGAGCGGTGTAAGGCGACTTCCTATATTCTTCTCAATTCCAGGTTCCAGAGCCTCCATTTAAGGGCAAATGCTGCCATCCTTTAGGGCAGAGTTCCTCAACCTTGGCAACTTTGAGACGGGTGGACTTCAACTCCCAGAAGTCCCATGGCTGGCTGGGGAATTCTGGGAGTTGAAGTCCACCCGTCTCAAAGTTGCCAAGGTTGAGGAGCCCTGCTTTAGGGGTGCATCCTCACCTCTTGCTAAACTCCGCAAAACAGAGTTGATGCACTCACGTTACACCATGTCCAAACCAACCACATTACAGCTTAATGTGATGGTCTGGCACACCCCTCATGCTGACGCAATGGCTGCGTTCCCACAACAGCCTGAACCACAGACAACCTAATTTTAGTTTAGCCTTGTTTCTTATGGGAACGCGGCGGCAATACAGTAAACACGGTTATGAAATGAGGAAGCCTGTTGAGATTTTGGACTTCAACTCCCCTCAACCCCCGCCGACCTAGCCGGAGGCAAGGAATCATGGGAGTGGTAGTCCAATAAGAGGACCCTGTTCGCCTCTGCTGTGTACTGGCCAAGATCAACTTCCCGCCTCCAGATTGACAGGTTCTTTAGACCTCGCCCTGCCTATCGCGCCTTCCCCTCCATCCTCTCCCGCCAGCGGCAACTCCTAATAGGTCCACGTCTGAAATCAGTGTCGCTCCGGAGGCCAATCCCCGGAGGCCACAGCGACGTCGTGACGATAGGGAGGCGTGGCCTGAGCCGCCGGCGAGGCTATAAAAGGAGCCGTCGTCACGAGAGTTGCGCTGTCGTCGACCGAAAAGGGCGGGCAGGGAGCGGGTGGATTTCGAGGCAGCGGAGGATGGACGGCGGGCGAACCGAGGAGGCGGCGGACGAGGTGGGCCTTGTTGTCAAGAGCCCCGCGCAGCGGCACACGGACCTGCTCCTGACGGCCCGGCGCTCCTGGAGTGTCCGGCGCCTCAAGGCGGAGCTCCGACGCCTTCACCCGGACGCACCGGTGAGCCGTGAGGCGCGCATGCGCGGTCGCCCTTCCCCTTTCCCTTCCTCCCACGCGAAGGGGAGCCTCCTCGGACAGGCGTAGTCTATTCCACCCCCGCTCGCTTGCTGGCTGGGGCTGCGTGCGAAGGGCCGCGGGACTCTGGGTGGGTTACTAGGAAGGGGCCCGGTGGAGCTTAAGCGCCTTCTCCCTGCCTTGGCGTCCCCAAGATGGGCTTGGGCGTCCTCCCCCGCCGCCGTTGCCCAATGGCGCGGCTGGGGATGATGGGAGTGGTCCCCTGCCAGCAAGGAACCCCTGTTGGCCTTCTCCAGCGTGGTGCTGGTGGGGATGACCTGACCCCCCAGCAGGTGGCCCCCTTGCCCAGCCTCGCTTTCTCTAGGGGGGAAGGGGGCACCAGGCCGGGGGGTGGAGCCTCTGAGCAAGTGCAGGGTGCATTTGCTCCGCCATGTAATTCAGAGCAAGGACCCTATTACATCTGAAAAAGGGGGAAAAAATGCAGAAAATCCCAGACAGACTGGAAAGATAGAAGCCATCCTGGATTTCCTGGTGGTGTCCTATTCTAGCACTAACCAAGGTCTGATTCTGCTGAGCTTTTTGAGGTCAGCCGGGATCAGCCACTGGAGCTGGGTGTCCTGTTCCACGATTTTAAAAGAATTTCTCTGTCACTCCCTGGCGCTGCCTGCTGTGCACACCATAGATGTCCCTTGTGTATTTTGAATTTTCACCAAAAATCTGAGCAAGGGGCAAGGGTTTACCCTGATCTTTTACCCCTTTTGAGTTAGGTTTGGCTGTAGAAGGGGATTGCCTCAAAAAAAAATCCTTGCTGTGTGTGGTGGTGACTGTGTAGGGAACCAGCCAGGCCCACTTTTCTTGCAATATTTTTATGGAAATTGTTAATGTTTAGAATGATGACATTCTGGGAGTGTTGGTGCTTTTGGGTAAATCAGATCAGAAGCTTTCATCATTTCCTGTTTTGTTTGCTTCTGAGAGTTGTAACTTTTCAGCACATAAGACCAAAGTGAAATGCCTTCTCCACATCAGTAAGCAGTACATATATTATGAAACTTTCTAGATCCTGCAACTAAATGGGAAGAGAAATAACATTTTGTCCTTGTTGTATATTGCTTTTCATTTATTGCTCTTTGCAATGAAATTCTTTACGTATTCTAAATTTTTTCAAAGCATCTTCCTGCGAACAAGTTCTCTTCTTTGCTGTTAGAATTCAGAAATATCTTTAAACTCTTTCTAAAGCTAGTGCTTAAAGCAGAAAAAAGTGTAAACAGTTGCTTTTTTGTATCTTTTTCTTCCTCAAAACAATTTTTTTTTTTACACTCTTTGCTTTGGAAAGCAGATGGTGCAACTGGTAGCTGACTGGCAGTATTTTATTTGTTTAAAGTTAACTGGAAAGGAGAAGAGAGGTTTCTGGAAGATTTCATAAATATATTTGTGCATTTCTACATTTATTTATTTTTTGCTTGGTATTTTGGCCATTTAATGACAAGAAGGGCTTCATAAGAAAATTTAGTTGATTGGTATTGCCTAGATATTGCGTGGTGGTACAGGAGTGAAAATGATAAAAACTTTTAATTGCATGTACAGGGAAGATGAAGGGACAAAAGAACGATCTTAAACATGAGGTAGCTTGTTGTAATACAAAATATTCCAAGGCTGGGTGGTGTGTGACCTTTCCAGGAATTTGGGAGGTGTTTTGCAGCAACGTCATTCGCCAAGGCCACTGATGGTACATGCTGGGTACTGTAGTTCAATGTCGCCCATCTATTTTTTGTTGTGGCTTTACATGCTAGCTAGCTCTTTTGACCTGTTGATAGACCTAACGTGCAGTGTAGCATGTTGATTGCTGGTAGAGATTGTACAATGGCATGTTAGGGTTTGACCCTTTCAGTTTTGAATTTGTGTTTAGTCTTCCAGTGCAAGGATTTCTTGAAGCAAGGAAATATGTTTTATTCTGACCATAAAAGGTGCCAGCTACAAAACTGAGGTGCAGAGCAGCTTGATATCCTCCAGATGTTTGGGGGCGGTGCTGTTAACACCTTTGGAGGGTGTCTGGTTGGAAAAGGCTAGCATAGAAACCAGTCCTTACATCTGAAAGAAATGTGCTGTGAATTTCCAAGGATAGTGCCTCAGTTTAAAGACAAAACATGGGGTTGCTGTGCAAATTAAGAGTCCTATAGAAATCTCCTTTCACCTGCTGATTAGCAATCAGAAGAAAAGGTTGCATGATAAAGGTTCCTAACTCATGTCAATAATTAACATAAATGTCTGTCAACTTGGCCTAGGTTGCTGATAATTGCAGAAGTTTGGCCTTCTTCCAAGGTGAACAGTGTTACCTGGTTTCAGAGGTGGCCATATGTTGCCCTGGTCAGAACCAGGAGTAGAGAGTTCCATTTTTAATACATATTTATATACATGCTGTAATATATATATATATATATTATAGCATGTATAAATATTGCTGATACACATCTAAAAGAATATAGAAAATTTAGTAAGAAAAGGAAAACAATCTAAGCCATAAAATACAGGTGGATAACTAACAAATCTTAAATAACCAGCAGCTTCTTTTTCTGTTTTTAAACAAAGCTGCCTCTCTAGAATAGACTGAAACCAGTTTCAGTATTTACAGCCAGCTCTCTGGCTCCTTCTGTAACCTCTTCTGTGCAGTTGGTATTTGTTGCAGTGATTTAGCTAATCTTAGCCTATTGATGAAGGACAAGCTCCATGTGCAACTACAGTTCAGTCACTAGGTTGATGAAACAACTGGAATCCAATTATAGCCTCATTCTTTAAGGGGGAAGTGTTTTCCTTTTGAGACTGGACCTAAAGCTTCTTGCTCAGCTGGTTGTCCAAAGATCAGCTTTTTATAATTTAAGACAAAAATCCATCCTTGCATAATTACAAAAATGAGGAACCTTACGTCTTTTGCTGAATTCTAAAAATAGGTTTTAACTGCTGTGTTTTCTTCCTTCCCAGCCTGAAGACGCTCAGAGGTTGATCTATTCTGGAAAGTTGTTGCATGATCATCTTTGTCTACAAGAGGTCCTCACCAAAGTATGTGATATATTACGTGCTGGGATTGCTTTCCATAATTAATGAAGTATCAAGAAAATATACTCCACTGAATCCTTCTTTGAAACTTTAATATGCTTTCTGTTTCAGCAGGAGACGGTTCATGCTCTCCATTTGGTGTGCAACTCTAAGAATTTGCCAAAGATGCAAGAAACTGACATGAAGGTATTGAGAAGTAGTGATTCAGATGCTAGCTTATCACTGACTTTTGATAACAGATATTAAACTGGAACATCTGGTCTGTAACTTATTTATGCTGAGAGGAGTCAGAATAGTATTTTGAGAGCACAAATGTTATCTTGCAAACCTCCATCTAATACAACACTGGTTTCTATCATATCCGGGAGAATTTATTATGAAGCAGTAAGGAAGGTAGCTGCTCTTCTAAGTTGTCCCATCTTGGTCGTCTGGGCTTTTAAGACTCTGTGCTCTTTTCTTTGAAACTGGTAAAGTAAAAGTGGCATATGTAGTGAAACTAGTTTGTAGATGCTAGTTAGTTCAGAATTGTTCAGATCAGCTTGAAACAATAGTGGTAAATGCTGGTGATATATCTCAGGTGTTTTGATTACCTTAGTGTCTAGTTTTTCTGGCCGATGATTCTGCACTTGTTGACGTAAATGCATAGCTATAGAGCAGGGGAAGCTATGGAGGAGACATTATGATATAAACCAGTTCCTTAGAGTCTGACTCCTTCAGGGAAGATGCTTTTTGAGGGCTTCTTTCAGAGTAAACCTGTTGGCCAAGTGAAGAACCTGTGAGCAAAGAAGCGGCAACAGCAGCTCCAGCTCCTCCTGAAACCTCTTCCTTATTAGCCCATTCTCCTTTAAGCTGGAACAAGGAAAGCCAGTTTGGTGTCATGGTTAAGGTGTTGGGCTAGGAACCAGAAGATGTCAGCTCTAGTCCTCTCTGGGAACAGAAGCCGACTGAGTGACTTTGGGCCAGTCCCCTTCTTCAAGGAGGTGGTTGTGGGCAAAATAGGAAGAGGGAACATTACGTACGCTACCTTGAGTTGAGCAGAATAAAGGCAGGATGGAGGAGGAGGAGTATAAATGGTGAAAAGGAGCAGCAAGTTAGTAGGTCCTCAAAGACTCCCCAGTCTTGCAAGCGATGATGCCTGGCTGAATTTTCTGATACTGGGTTAAGCTACTAAGCAAGAGACCACCTCCATCCATGTATGAAACCACTTCTGTATTCAGGAAACGTAAATTTCATTGTTTCACACTTGACTACTCCAAAAGCAAGAAAGGGAACCGGTGGTCCTCCATGTGTTGATCAGTTGCTAACTCTTGGCTCTGTTACCTGCGTGACATCTGAGGGCCACACATTTCCCATCCTTGTACACCAACTTCCCCTCTGCAGCAGTGGGTCTCTTCTGCCAGAAACAGGCTGTTGCTATGCGACAGCTCTGTCCCGGAAGCTGCTGTTCACCAAAATATGCAGAAGCACCAACCCAGGGTGGCTAGCTTTGCAAATATGCTTGTTTGTAAGGTGGTGCTTGAGGGGACTCAACAGGGAGAGGACAGAACTCTCCAGGTATATTTTTTTTTAATTGGGAAATTAAAACGAACAATAATTACAGGTGTCAATCATGGAAAAAAACGGGTGAGGCGACTTGAAGTGACAGGAAGCCAAAAGCAGCTGTGTGGTGGTGCTTAGGCATTGGCCCTGGGAGATATTCCATCTGTAGAAGTGGCAGGAGGGGAAGAACTAACATCTTGACTTGTTAGATTGTAGGCTTTTCAAATCAGAATCAGTCTTTTAAAAATGTTGCCCAAATTTCAGGCTTTCTTTAGCCGTAGGAAGAGTGCAGAAGAGGTGTACATGAAGCCAGAAATCCCGAGATTTTGTTAACCTGGCAAGATTTCTATAGTGTAAAGGTAATGAGCAGTTATGGGGCTTTTTTTTTTGGAGAGGGCAGATGTTCAACAGGTACAGATGATTACTGGATGTAAGATCTTTCAGGTGAACCACATGAGGGATAGTTGTTTCTTCTTGACAGGCAGTGCTGGAAAGGAGGGAATTGGGTCTGTTGAACTAAGAAGAATGTCGTTCTAGGATAGTGTTTCTCAACCTCGGGAACTTTAAGATATGTGGATTTCAATTCCTGGTTGAAGAATTCTGGGAAATTGCTGGCTAGGGAATTCTGGGAGTTGAAATCCACACATCTTAAAGTTCCTGAGGTTGAGAAACACTGTTCTAGGGTGTAAGGCAGTAGCCAACTGATACAGGGGCTGAGTGCACAGAAAGCCAGGAGTAGTTTCAGCTCTGGTTTATTGAACAAGACACAGTGACCCGATTTCCACGTTAGGCAGCTCAGGAAATAATGGCTTACTGGCTCTGTTTGGCTTAGCAGACTGGGTGAACCTAGCCATTGTTCTTTAGGTTGAATGAGGACATTGGAGGAAATCAGGCATTGTGGGCTCCCCAGAGAGGCGGCTTTGTCAACAATTGAACGTTCTGGTATAGATTATCCTTCCCTTGTTACCTATGATTTCCTAACAAAATGGAATTGTTTGCTTCAGAGGGGTCGTGTGGGGGCCTGAAATGGAGGTGAGCGAGTTGGAACAGACATTTTGAAGCCAGTTTTAAAATGCAGCGGTAAATCCTTGTTTGTTTAGATGGGTGAAACCAGGCAGCATTCCACATCGCTGGACCAGGATCCATCGGTCCTTCCTCCAAGTGCTGCTTGTAGCCAAAGGCAGGCTGCCCTCAGCCAGTCTGTCACAGCAGGGGAAGCCAGCACGAGGTACGTTTGAGTGTCCGGTTCTTCCTGTGGGGTCGTAGAAGAGAAATGTCTCTGATTTGAATTCTAGTCCTGGTAACTTTATGGGCACATCCGTGTAGTTCCCTGGCCTCAGCACAGAAGCAGGGTGGCATTGTTTTCTTCTGGGAAGTGTTTTGGACTCTCCAGGTCCTGGGATTTTGTATTCTTATATCCCATCAACCTTTCAACTGTGCTTAGTTTTCCACCATCTCTTAAGTTCAGCCAGGTGTTGCCATGTAAGACTTGCAGGGTGGACAGGATTAAATGCTTGCGCCCGAATATGAATGAGGCATTTCATGAGCATCAGAAAATCCTTTTGGTAAGAGGGGTGACTACACGTCTTTCCTTTGTGTCATTAGAAATGGGAGGAAAGCTGGTGGTTTCCGTGCCTCTCTTTCATCTGTTGATATTTATAGGAGGCTGGAAGAAAAGGCAGGCATTTTTCAGTTAGAATGAAAGAGCAGGACAAACTTTCTGTCTTCCCTCTTCATGATGGCAAGGCAAACACCTTCCCCAAACCTGTTCGCTCAGCCTTGGTGAAAGTCAGGAAGCATGAATAGAGGCTGGGGGTTTATGAACCTTTGCTAGCCCAGAGACACTTTCCTTCCATTAACAAAGCTGACTGTAACATCGTTACATTCTTTTTTCAGGTACATAAACATAAATTCTTGATTTGAAGCTTACAGCATCACACGAACCTTTGCTAAACACCTTAAATAGGTTAAGAAGGAGGAAAATAACGGCAGCATTTTCTCTGTGTCTTCTAAACCAGATCTCAGGTGGCTGAACACGCCTTTCAAGGAGCGAGCTATTCATCCTACACAGCGTATCACATGCTGCAGATCTGGTTCCATCAGCTTTATGCAAGACAATACTACATGCAATAGTAAGTTTTGTTTTTAATCTTTCCTTACATCTGAGGTTACGTGCTAAGCCTTTCACATTTTTCATGCTAATATAGTGTTGTGCGGGAGGAATCATTTGTTAACTGTCAAAAATCTTCCACGTAATATGAAGCTGTCAGTACAGATGAAGAATGTGAGTGTTTTGAGTACGTGTGCTTTACAATAATAGACAAAAGGTTAGCAGAAAAGATCAGAGCTGGATAGAGACAATTTATAGAAAGGAATAATTAAAAAAAACATTTGGACTTCATAAACTGGCATGCATGACAAAATCTGTTCTTGTGTGAAGGTCAGTCAGACCCAGCATCTTCTAGCAGCACTTCCTGTAATGCAGAATTTTGCAACTTTCATAGAGATTTCTTGTTGTAATTTCCGGGTGGTCTTCAAGGGCAACCCCACGTAGAGCACCTTCAGTAGTCCAACCAAGAAGTGACCTAGGCCTGAGTGACTGAGTAAGGCCTTCCTGTCCAGGTCCATATGGCTACATTTGGCACACAAGATGAATCTGTGCAAAGCCCCCCCCCAGCCCAGTTACCACCTGCTCCTTGAGCAGGAATGATGAGAGCCCCAACATTGTGTGCCAACTCTGTTCAGAGAAGAGCAACCCTGTCAAGAATCAGACACAGTATAGAGAGCTGCTAAACAGAATGTGTGGATCTGTTCTCTACCTCTGAGTCCACAAAGAGGCCTTCTTGGTAAGAGATGTTAATAAATCTCTGAACACCTTTGAGGGTACAATGCTGAATCTTTCTAATGTGAATGCCTTTCTAGGTGGCACAGAGAGGATATTATAAAAATATTTAGGGATGGTATTGGGCATCTCTGAGGCAAGGGTATGAGATTCTTTTTATCTGTCCTATTGTGGATCTAAATACAGGTAATCCCCAAGTTTAAGAACAAGTTCTGTTCCCAAGGTCTGTCCTTAAGTCAAATTTGTATGTAAGCTGGAACAGTACTATTGTATAGTACTGTATAAGTAATATTGTGTAATGCACTCGAACCATTGTGTATTTAACTTGAATTTTGCTACAATAGGCTCCATCCTTAACTATGGGTTGCCCTTAAACTGGGCATTCTTAACCTGAGGACTACCTGTAAATCCTTTTCATCTTACAGCCAACAAGTATCCAGCAGAGCTCACTTAACTTCCCAGCCCCAGAAGGAAAAGCCACCTTATAGAGGGACAGAAGGGTTGGGCCCATCTGGATCTCAGGGCGTGGGGGGTGCTGTTCCACAAGACGAGTGCCATGACAGAAGGCTTGTTTCCTGAATCTCATAAGATGTTACTACGTAATGGAAGGGACACAGAGCATGCCCAGTCTGTCAGGTTGCAATCTTCGCTTTTGCCGTAGCTTTATCTGGGCCCAGTGTAAGTAGAGCGTGGGTTGGGAGCCTGAGCAACCGAGCTGTGACGTTGCACACTTCTCTCCGAGACTCATACAGGCTTCCACAGAGATGCAATATCATAGTTGTGTCATCCACTGGCTGAATTTGCACAGTTTGAAGACTTCCAGTTGGTATTTGCACCTTGGTCTAACTTTATTTGGGCTTAGTGTATTCTGTAAATCCAGCCACTTTGTTTTAGCTTATGGTTAAATATATTGTATGACTCCAGAAAAAGGGATTAATTCAGTGACTGAATCAAGCGCGTTATGTGAAGACAGTCCCAGAATTGAATTTTGTCTTAAAAGGTTGTACAGTGCACTTTAGAGTGATAAATCTTACAATTTAGGATGCGTTTATATTTCACAAACTAAGCTGTCCTGATGCTGTCAGTACTCAGTTTTCATGCCTTACTTTCAGCATGAAAGTAGTGTTTTGTTTTATTTTTCTCTTCAGTATGGCTGCCAATGCTACTTCAGGTGACTTGTCCTCCACACGAAGTTCCCAGGAGATCTCCGTGGCTCCGGTGACCCCCCCAGCTCCTCTTCCCGGTCCATTTCCTGCTGAAAACCCGCCCGTCGATCAAAATGCTCCCCCTCAGGCAAACCCAGGAGTTAACCCAAACCTGCGCATGAACGCTCAGGGAGGCCCCCTGATGGAGGAGGATGAAGAAGCCAACCGCGACTGGTTGGACTGGCTGTACTCTGCCACCCTCTTCTATGTGTTCGTCAACATTGTGTACTTTTACTCCAGCGTGAGCAGGCTTGTCTTGGTGATGGCAGGCACTCTCCTCATGTACCTGTAAGTCTGCTTGTGTTGGAGGGGGGGAGCGGCTGGGTTCTGCATATCACTTTAATCTAAAAATATTGGTGTAAAGCCACATCATGTGAACATCTGAACGCTTGAGGTGGGAGTACCTGGTGTGGTTCCATTATAATGCTGGAAATGATGATTTGGGGTTACAAGTGTTAAGCCCATTCAGAGGTGTATGGGTTTGGCCATTGTTCATTAGTAGAGCTTGTGTTTCACCATCTGGTCTCACGTTCTGCTTGCCTGGATTGAAGTTAACCGTCATACTCCCCCAGTCTTTGGAGAAGCCATGAAGCAACTGCAGGCTCCTTTCACAGAAGTCTCTGATTCATCTGCTTAAGTGTTGGGCAAAGGCCGGCCCGTGACTTCAGTCACCCAGATGGAAGACAGAGAATAGAGCTGTTCCCGGAATTAAAAACAAGCCATGGCATTATTCTCTAGTCCCTTCTGAATGGACAAAGCCAGAGTCCAGAGTTTGCGCCAACAGGATTTCCTGTGAGCCACACCCACTCAAAGTTCAGCGCTCACAAAAGGGTGTTCTTTCTTATTCATAAGCCTAGATTAGTATGACACCCATGATGCTTGCTCATGCCATGCAGTGTGCCCAGCTCTCTTGTGGCATAATTGGAAGAACTTCTCTGAGAGGAGTCTTGGAGCTGCCAGCATTTCGCTCCTTTCTTCGTAGGGAGTCAGCCACAGGCTGTGCAGTGGAGAAAACAGATCTCACAAACATAATGGAGGCTGCACCCTTTCTCCTCCCTGTCTTTTGGAAGTGACCAGGGCCAGCCCCAGCTCCTCTCTTTGCCTAATGCCATCAGACCCAGATTGACCCTCCCTGCCCCTAGACAAAGCCCCCTGCACTCCCATCTGAACCAAAGAAGAGAAGCTGCCTCACCAGCCCAAGGGCAGCCCTAATCCCAGCCTTTCATCCTCAGGTGGAGCATTATCCCTACACGCCGTCTCCCTAACAATGGGCTTTGCCGGTGCTGCTGCTCCTGAAAGGGCTGTTCTCCCTAACAATAGACATAACCCCAGCTACACAGACAAGGACTGGCCTAGCTTCCCCCAAAGTTGCCAGCAAATCAGATCCTTAGGATCTCGCCCTTGTAGCCCTCAACTTCTCTAAAAATCTGTGTTGTCCCATTGTTCAGGGTCCCTCTTTTTTTTTGTAAAGCAGGCACCCAACAATTAATTGTTGCAGTAAACAAGGTTCCTTCTCAGTGTTGTGCCTTCTTTTTTGCTGATTTGCTGTACTTCTTAATTGTGTAGCCAGCTTTTTTTTTTTAATTTGTTCAGTGGTATCCAATTCTCGGAAACTGCCTGGATGAGTCCCTGCGATTTTCTTGGCAAGGTTTTTCAGAAGTGGTTTGCCATTGCCTCCTTCCCAGGGCTGAGAGAGAGGGACTGGCCCAAGGTCACCCGGCTGGCTTTGTGCCTAAGGCAGGACTAGAACTCATGGCCTCCCGGTTTCTAGCTGGATGCCTTAACCCCTTACACCACGCTGGCTCTTTTTCCCCCCCCCCTTCTCTGTTGACTAGGTATAAGCTTAAAGAGTTGGTGTAGCTAAGAGATGCCTCAGCAAATGGCTGTAACCTGGTGGGCTTGGCTGAGCTTAAAAAAGCAAAGCTGGGTGGTTTCTAGTTATATTTGGAAGGAGTTCCCCAGCAAATTGAGAGTGGCTGGCTAGACTGGAAGTCAGAAAACATGCTGAAAGAAGGCAGTGGCAGACCACTTCTGCATCACTGCCAAGAAGACATAGTTGTGCCTATGTAGAAAACAGAAGTTGATCTTGACTCAAGGGGGTTTTGCCTTTCTAACAAACAACTTCTTTTCCTAGACACCAGGTTGGCTGGTTCCCTTTCAGGCGGAGGCCGATCCAGCCACCACAGAATAATACTCCTCTCCAAGCTGCCGTTAACCAAGATCAGAATAACAATTTACAAGTAAGTTTCACGCAGGATAGCATCATAGTCGTAACCTTTATTTTTCAGAATTTTCCCAGGCGAACTTAAGTCGCTTGTTCAATGGGGCCTTGCTTCCATACGAAGTGTGCTTAATTGTTCAGACTCCCTTTGGACCATGATCATGCTGTTCCAGGGCAATTCAGTGATACCTGGAAGTACAGCATCTGAACTGGAGATAGGTTGAGGTGTCCCTGGGGTGGTTTGGCCCCCAGACAGACCTGATTTGTCCAGCATAATACATTTCAAACTGTTTCATTTAGAGGACTTCCTTCTGGAAACCCCCAACCATCCTTGGAACAGCTGTAGTCCAGGAGGAGGTGTGGCAGGGCCCAGAGAGGAACAACATCCCATTATTGTTCAGAACATTCAATTCCCGGATTGTGGAAGCTGGCATATGTCTATTCTGTGTCAGTTGCCATTTGATACCCTTGATCCTGCCAAGATGATGTAGTGATACAGCGAGTGAATAATCTCATTAATACTCATCTTGGGGGCTGAAGTAGCCTTGAAAGATAAAATTACTAAAAAGTTACATCTGGTTCTACAGGCACTCTGCCCACCTGAGAGTAGAGACATAGTTTAAGTTCAGGAAGTTTACGATGAAGTAGACATCCAGTGAATGGTGCTGGCAGAGACGTTGTCTAAAATCAGCAAAAAGAAAAGAATTGCTCAGCTTCAGCCTAATTAAACAATGCAAACAGTTGGACGCTCTCAGGAAGATGTGTCCATATAATTAAACTTTGCTTTCCCCCCTTGTCTCAGCAGGAGGAAAACCCAGGAGAACAAAATGAAACTGAGGCACCGGATGCCGCACGCGAGAACCAGCCAGCCACAACATTTTCATTTGTGAGCACAGCTTGGCTTTTCTTTAAGACTTTCTTTGCCTCACTTCTGCCAGAGGGGCCTCCAGCTGTGGCTAACTAACTGGGCGCATCGCTTCTGCTTTCCTGTCTGCTGAGATTGGTCTGGACACTAACTTGAATGCCAAAATGACCAAAGATCGTTGGATAAAAGGGAGCAAATCTGCACTTAGAAGCTAAAGACAGGTGTGGCTGAAGGTACGATGAGATGCTGGCCCAGAGCTTCAGAGAATTGAATGATAGACTATGGAAGCCGTGGGTGGAGAGCAGTGTGAAGTTCTGTCCCTCAGCTGTCTTTGGGGCCAAGTGCTTAGAGCAGCCAGGATGACCCGATTCCAGTTGGAGTGCACCTCATGCTCAAGGACACTGAGCGTGCTCCCTTGTGCAACCAGCATATTAGAAAAACTGTGCAGGGAAAGTCAATGCCAAAAATGAAGAAAAGCTGTGCTCATTTCCAGACACATTTAAAGGATAAGGTGTAAATAGCTTTCCACAGAAGGTAACAGTCGAGCCTATTATACTAAACAGTATAGCAGAAAGTATTTTCCTAGGCTTAAAGCATGAGTGGGTTTCCTATTTTGCCAATTTAGCAAGTAAACACGTGGTCTGGACGTGTGTCTCCTGGTAGATAACTGCAAATATGACTTCTTTCAAGCAGCTTTCTCTGATGCAGCAATCTAGTAAATATATTTATAACCAGGTACTTTTGTCACTACATTTCAAATTCAAGAATCTCCTGTGAATGGGAGTTGTGCAAAACAAGACTTGTGAACATTTTCTCCCTTCCGTTCATGTTAAGTCTTAGTTCAATATCATATTTAGGCCGATTCCCTGCGTGTTAGTCATTTGTATTGTGAATGAATAACGCTTTCTGAAATATAAATTAAAAAGCATTGGCCCGGATCTAGAGTTGTGTGGAGCATAACTCCATGAACTGGAGGCTCTGACACACGGAAGAGGAGGGGTATTTTGAAGGGGGCGTCACAGTTCTTCCTCTTCTGCCCCTGAATGTTCTTCAGAGTGGGGACAGTCTGAATCTCCAATGGTGGGTCAGGTTGAGTAGGAGGAATCACCTAATTACTACAGTTCATTTTGCAAATAGGAATCTGAACCCAGGCTGGGGTATTTCTAGCACTTTTTGTTCAAAGACGAGTGTGTGGGCCTCTCAGCCATCTGGTAAAAGCTGCAGTGACATCAGAATGGTATCATGCGTTGCTGTTGCACAATTGATGTGATTATGTAATCTGTATCACTTGTGACTGATGCAAATTACTTAAATATTGTTGTGATGACCTCACTTGATCTGCAGATACCCAGGGTGCCTATATAGGGGAAAAAATATTATTCTTTAACATCATCTGCATTTAACTTGAACATTTTAGTACAGGTTACGGAAAGAAGTTTCATTCTTTTGGGTTCTGATTAATTGGTCTGGTGACAATGCTCAGATAATTTTTTTTTTTCCACTAAGCCTCTCTGCCTGGAACTCTTAGAATTCCATGATTTTCCAAAGTAAACCTTTTCCACTCAGGGATTATTTTACATATAGAGTAAAAACATTTTCCCAGTTATATCTTTAGATTTCAGGATGATGCTGAAATGTGTGTTTTCACCATTGTGGATTGTAACCTGGATGCTTTCTATCTAGTCAATATTGCAAGTTTCATAGGACAGTGGATTACATGATGGCTGAACTGTTTTCTTGCACATTATTAAACAAAGTTTAATATATTACAGCTTAATTTTATTAAACTGAGATTCTGTTTGCAAGTGTTTGGGAGTTACTGCATAGATAAGACTCAGAAGCTTTTAATTTTAAATTAAATGGGAAACTGGTACATCAGAAAGCAGTACTTTCGTTTTCATGCCCTCTAATCTCATGTGGCCTCAGAGGCATTTTTAGAAAATAATAATGCCCAGGGCTGTGCTTGGGACAAAAATAAAAATAAATGGGGAGAAATACACAGAATCACCACCAGCTTTGTGAATGGGAAAGATCCCCAGGAACCATTTTGAGGGACATGCAGCACGTTCTCAGAAGTTTTTAAATGTGTCTATTGGCCTTTAAATGTAGGGGGCTTCAGCTCTGAAAAATAAAATACTGAAGTTGCATAAATAAATATCTGAGGATCTGGATCTTTCTAGTGGGTTTTCTCTTTAACAATTTACCTGCATCCGTTTTCAACTTCTAGAAGTCTTTAGGTCTTTATAAATCTGTGAATAGGTGGCTGATCACATTAGACGTAAAAATACAGAGGCAGGATCACTGTTACAACTTCTGCCACTAACTAAAATGGAAGGGTTTTTATGGGTCAGTCTAACATATATAAAGGGCAATATTCCTGGGTGTTTTAAGATGGAGAATCTCTTGTGAGTGTGGCTTCCAAATTCTCTTCAGTAAATCTATGTAGCTAATCTTGAGTTTGCTTGGAGAACAGAGGGATGCGGGGAGAATCTAATTGCTAGATAGAGACTTGACAGGTGAGGTTCTATTTTTGCCAAAGCTTGGAGTACAAAATGAGTACTTACGTTGAGAAGAGGAATGCAGTCTTGGTTAACCCATTTTTGAATAGATGTTGGGTCAGAAAGACATGCTGGAGTGCCACATCTAAGCTGGATTCCATGTAACCTTGTAATAAGGAGTAGTCAATGGGAGAGGCTGCTAGTTTCACCCAAGCCTGTCTAGGAATTGGGCCAAATGCCATCTTGCCATCAGTGAAGCACCATAAGCAAGTCCTGGGGCCAGTTAAGTTAACAATACACTGATGAAGTGTTGACTAGCTTGCAGTAAACCCAACTTGCTCATTGGTAGGTAGATTGTCCTGTGTAAACCAGCCAACTTCCTGTGCCCAGAATCTGCTTCAAAGGGTTGCAACAGTCTAAATCCCCGTAATGCACGGCACAATGGGTTAGAGCAAGCAGGAGGAGCCAGTTAAAATTGCTGCCCTTGTTCACCTTGCAAATAGAAGTCAGAACCCATTCTATGATGATTCTAGCTATTTTTGGTCAAAGGTGTTTGTGTGTCTATCACAGGCATTGGTCAGAAGCCACTGTGATATCAGAACGAAATGTCATGATTCCATTGCAGAACTGATTTCCACTAAAAATGCCCAGTGGACAATTTGCTGCTTATATTAAGGAGACTGTAGTAGCAGGGCAAAAATTTGCTGGGTCAGCTTTGTCTCCTCTCTCATAAATTGGCACTGTAATTGATTGCCTCTCATGCTTGAGGATTTAGAGAGAGAGATCAATGTGAGTAAATAGAGATGCCTATTCTGGGGCCCACCAATCAGAAGTTACCTGTTGGAATTCAGTCAGACCCAAATCTATCATTTTCCAACTGCAAAAAGCATTTGAAGCTCTTGCGGAGATACAAGATGCCAGTGAAAAATATCATCTGGGTTTAACACAAGGGCAGATGGGATCATAGCTAAAGAGGACACACAAAATGTAATCCAAACCTCTGACAGTATTGTTTAATCCAACCCAAAGGTAGTTTTTCCAAAGGAGTTTGCTATAAAACATCAGAAAGCATCAGAATTCTTTTCCTTGCCTGCTTGGGCTAGTTTCTAAAAACACTCCTCTTGATCCTCCTCTTGCATTTTCAGCAAAACTTAAGTTCAGGTGCAAACTACACTGTCATCACAAAGCTGTTGATTTGCATCATTTCTGTGATGAGGTCATGGCGTATGTGACATCATCCGCCTCTTGAACAAGATTCCTACTGACCCTGAATCAGGCTAGGCTAGTCTCAGCATCAACATGTTCTTCGCTAAATTTAGATTTAAATTTAGAATTCTTAACTGGAGCTTCAGCCACTGGTATATCCTGAGTCATCAGCTACATTTTCCCTCCTTCCTCCCCTTTTTCTCTCTTTTTTTTTTCCGCAGAATTTTTATGAAACAGCTGTTCTAAAGTTCAGTCAGCTTGTTGATGACACTGCGTCTATTTTGGGTTTGCAACTGCTAAAATATTTTTACATCCATTTATGGATCTGAATACTGGATGTTTCTCCATTGGCTAACCATAAGGTGGCAGACCCAGCCATTAAACCCGCATATTTTATGGTCTGTCTGCTCCTATGACACAGTTTTCATTGTTCCCATTTGCGGTTCAGCTTCTGCCTCTGAAAAGCCACAGTCCATATATCAGTTTGAAAATGTTTAAAAATAAAAGAATCTCCTTCCATTTCTCATTCTCCTTTCTGCAAATATGTTATCATCTGGGGCTCTGTTTCTCAAACCTGGCAACTTTAAGATGTGTGGACTTCGACTCCCAGAATTCCCCAGCCAGTCATGCTTGACCTTCAGCATTAAAAAACTCAAACATTGGCAGTCAAGTTAACCAAATGAAGACACTGGAGCTATATAAACCATGCAGCTATTAAACATTCTGCTTTGAAGCAGTTTGTTTTTAGTGGGCATCAAAAGCAGAGAAAGGGAACAGCCTCAGATAACTCTTAAGGTTACTTTGGGTCACTGGATTTCCTGGAGCCAGAAACGTGTTTCAACATTTGGAGATCTGGAATAGGTGGAAATGCCCATGTAATCCTCAGTTTAGTCAAGTGCTGCAACATCTAGTAAATTCCATATCAGTTTATAATTATTCCATTCCTTAAACATGTATTAGTACTGTTTCAAAATAAAACATCTTAGATGGATGTTTCTCAATTCTCGTTATTTCAGTGGGAGACAGAGGCCTGGTTTGTTTCGCATTTGAAAAGGGCCCAGCATAGATCCTGCAGAAAGGAATTTCTGGGTCATGGGGGACATTGGGGTGTCTATTCCAGCCACAATATGCTACTTTCTAACCCTGGATTGAAAAACACAATGGGCAGAAGGAATAACTGAGGAAGAGGAGGAGGAAGAGCTGCAGCCAAGACACTGGTCGGATAAGAGAAACCTGAGTCCAAAGCAGGAATGTAATTTGAGAAAACATCTCAGACTTGACCATCCCAAGTTCTCATGAAGATAAGGGGAGGGAGGGGAGAGACGCAGAATCAGACTTGCAAGATTCTGTTACTATAACCTCATAATAAAAGTAATATTAGCTTGCATGATTTTGGTTTCCTAGTCTGGCCTACCTCGAAGGGCTGACATCATACAGGCCATGTCCAAAGAAACCACGTTAAGTCCACACTTCTTAAAGATGCTAAGGCTGAGAAACACTGATCTAACCCACCCCATGGATCTGATGAAGTGACTGCTGCTCGTGAAAGCTGAAGTAGTTGAATCAAATTTGTCAGCTGGAAAAGGTGCTAGCAGACGCCTCCTGATTTATCCATCATACAGTACCTTTGTTTGTCCCCAGTCCAGGGTCTAAACTATCTGATGCCTTCATTGCATGCACTGGAATAAAAATAGCTCTTCTCCCATCAACCCAACCCAGCTTCAACACTTGTAAGATCTATAAAGCTTTGCCGTCCTTTATCGTGGAGATGAGGTCAGGTGACCTTTTGCAGAGGATGACCACAATGCATTTCGGATGTACTGGGAGATGTGCCAGCCCCACACACACCCCTCTGGCCACTAGCCAGTCTCCACCACAGCCATCTCTCCCAGGCTTGCCTCTCCATTAGCACCATCCTTCCTCCTCTCATACCTGCCATTCCCCTCTTTTTGAAATCAACATCTCTCCAGCTTTCAACAGAAAACAAGAGGGGAGGGACCGAAGAGGGGGTTATTTGCCCAATTTCGTACTTGCGCAACTTTGAAATGGTGCCAGCGGGGAATTTTTCCTTCTAGTTTCAGCACCCTCTTCTTTTTCCCATTGTAACGACATGAGGTCTCTTAAGGGATTTCAAACTGGGCATTTGTTATTTGCAAGTTTCCCTAGATTTGTCATTTTTAATCAGGGTGAGATATGGGGTGAGATATCCCAGCAGCTAGGACCTCGCTAATTGCAGAGTTATGGCAGGCCCTGCCTCCTTCCTTGCACTTATTCCTACGGTATCTTCCGGCTTCCATCTGATCAGGCTGTGTGTGGTCCTGCTCAGTTATTTTAAGAGGCTTTGAAGATGCATGTATGTGACTGGGGGCCGTCTCCCCATGTCTTTCTTCATTTCACATGATTTCTAATTTGCAAGAGGCGCCAAGGGGGAGTGGATATACAACCAGCCAAAATGCCCAATGATGCATTTCTTGCCGTACGGTGCTGTTGGGGAACGCTTTCCTTGCTGGCTGGTAACATGTCGAAGCAGAGCCAGAAAGTACCCATAATAACTGGGGTGGGCATTCCCATAAATCTGGTTGGTGTGATTCAGCCAGGAGTTGCAACAGAAGTAGGAGAGGAATTTTGTAGCCCAGCATTTATTTTTTACCCACGCAAGGAAGTGGTGGGTGAAGCTTTAATTCCATTGTGGCAAAATGCCAACAAGCAGATAGCTAAAGATATAATTCAATAGGAGGAAATGGCACATGGAAAAAACTGATGCTACTAGAAGAGTTACAAAAGAGGAATCAGTCTCATGTACTTTGGAAACAGGCATAAAAACAAGGTAAGGCTAAACAGTTAATAAATTAAATGTATGCAAAGAGACTGGTGCGGCAGAAACACTATAGAACTCGATGATGATATTTGCATGCTGCCCGACTCTCAATAACTGAGCAGATCACAACAACCGAGCAAAGGAGTTATAATAAAATCAAGAAAAGATAAAAAACAAAGATAAAAGCTAGCAAGTGAGGGGTGAAGAGCCAAGTTTTCACGGCTCTTCTAAACAACAGCAGAGGGGGGCCTGTCCGGACCTTCAGGGGAACCTCGTATAGTGATATCTATTGGTGTATACCTGTTGATGTTCCATAAGGCCTTGAAGACCTGGTTGTTCTCCTAAGCTCTGAGATAAGATACATGGAGTTCCTTGCATGTGTTTTTGTCTATATTTTGTAAAGAGTGACCAGATCCCATCTTGTGTTGTGTTTTTATTGTTTCTTATACAGTGGTACCTCGGGTTACGAACGCCTCTGTTAATGAACTTTTCAGGTTACGACCAGCTCCGGCCGCAAAAATTTACCTCGGTTTGTGAACTCTGCCTTGGGGTACGAACAGGATACGCGGCCATTTTCCCTCCCGTGACACGGTCCGCGGCCATTTTTCTGCCCCTGACACGTGGTCCACGGCCATTTTCCCGCCCCTGACACATGGTCCGTGGCCATTTTTCCACCCGTGACACGTGGTCCGCGGCCATTTTCCGCCCCTGACACGTGGTCGTAGGGAGGGGGACTCTCCCTCCAAGCAATAGCCGCCTCCCTGTCCTCCACACCAGAATGGATTAACGGTAATTAAACTGAACCTTATGGGGAAATTTCCTTCGGGTTGCAACCAATTCGGGGTGCGACCAGAGTCACGGAATGAATTAAGTTCGTAAACCGAGGTTCCACTGTACTACGAGCTGCCTGGAGTCGGTTTGGAGTTGGGCAATATGTAAATTGAAATAAATAAATAAGGAAAGGAAAACATAGCACGCACACATACATACACACACAAAGGTAGTCCTCACTTAATGACCTCAGTTGGGACTGGCAACTGTTGCTAAGCAATGTGGTCATTAAGCGAGCCATCATGTGACCCACAGCTTGCAATTTCACTGCCGGCTTCTCTATTGACTGCTTGTTGGAAGCCAGCCATGAAATGTGCAAATGATTATCTCATGACAGTCATAATGCGACAACAGGTTGTAAAGTTACTTTTTCAGTGCCGTCGTAACTTTAAATGATTGCTAAAGGGGGCAGTCAGACAGGAGGCGGAGCTGGCGTCGCGGCGGTACGGTGTGCGATCTGGAGCTCCCAAGATCGCAGCTGATATCTCCGATGCTGGACGGTCCCGAAGGACCTAAGCCGTCCCATAGAGACGGCGACTAGATAGGGCACGTCCTGTTGATCCCAGGGATATCGCAAAATCTCTGGTTGATCCGGGAGAAGCCCTGAAACCAGCGACGGAGTGGCAGCCATTGACGCTGCAAAAGCCGGGACAGCTCCAAACGGAAGAAGAAAGTGTGCCAACCGGGTGAGATGGACCTTTATTATTTAACTTTGCTTAGAGAACACCCTAAGTAATCCAAAGTGAATTTTTAAAAGTGAAGAAAAGTGGGACTAAGCGGCGAGATTAAGCCCTTGGGAAAACTCTTTTTAGTTATTTAACTTTCCCTTTTTATGGACTTGAATCTGGCACAGTGTGGTTTATTCCATTTTTAAACTCAACTGGACTGGCTTTTCTGTTTGATACTCAATAATTTCTGATTTTAAGCATTAGGACTAAGATTTTTTTTTAGTGTTTTAAGAAGCATATTTCTTTTTCTCTTCTTTTCCCTTTTTTTTTTCCTCTCCTTTCTCTCTGGCTGGGAAAGAGGAAAAGCGAAGTGAAAGCTAATGAAAGAAAGTAGCACTGCCACCTAGAGGCTTGGATATATATATATATATTGTTTTTTCTACTGTGACTTGTTTTACTCATACTCAAGGACTCTTAAAAAGATAGCGAAGTGCATCATAAACTGTTTATATAGGTGCCACCTGAATATTTATAAACAAGACAGCGGAGAGTGGATTCTGAAAATGTTTAAGGTGGAAAGCCTGATTTAGTCATAAGAGCCTTGGACATTTAGTGGCAGTAGCGTACTTCTTGCTAGAGCCTTGGTTTTTTTTTTTCTTTTTCTTTTTTTTTTATTTTTAAAGGAAAAGAAATTTAGCTTTCTTTTCCCCTTCCTTTAATTTTTTTTAACTGTATACTATTGGATTAAGGCGGACAAGTGCCTGAAGGTTTTTCCTTTTCCATTCCCTTTTATTTCCAGGTTTATTTTTATCTCCTTTTTATTGTTTTTCACTTCCACTTTGTGGAATAGTATCTGTGGTTCTTGCCTTGTTCTCTCCCTTTTTTCTTTTTTCTGCAGCTTTAAACATCAAGATGAGCAAGAAAATAACAGCCCCAATCCCATCAACGTCAGTAGCTTCCTCTTCACCTCCTGGGAGACAACGTTCAATTCAGACAATGATACAATATGAAAAAGAGAAGGAAGTGACATTACAGACAATTATGCAAGAAATTCAGAAGATTGGAAAGAGGACGGAGAATATTGAGCATAGAATTGAAAAGACAGATGAAAGTATACAACAGATGATGACAAAATATGAGGAGAGATTTAAGAAAATTGAAGATGAAGACACACAAAGAGATAAGAAAATTGGAGATATTGATACTCGACTGAGTGAAGTCGAAAAAGCCAGGAGTGACTTGCTAGGATGGGAAATTGATAGATCAGAATACTATTTGAGATTTCAAAACATAGAGGAAGGAAAAGGTGAAAACCTTGCGGAAATAATGACAGAAATACTGGCAGAAGCATTGGAGATAACCACAGAGAAGATGTCGGATGGGATGGATGAAATCTTTCGTGTATATACGAGATATGCAATGAGAAATAAACTACCAAGAGAAGTACACATAAGATTTACTAAAAAAACTATTAAGGCACAGATACTCCAGGTGGCAAGAGAGAAAACACTAAAGTACAAAGATAAAGAAATTGTAGTCCTGAAGCAGGTGCCAAGAAAAGTAAGAGATATAAGAAGGCAATACTCATTCCTGACTAAAGAGCTACTTAGAAGAGGAGTAAACTACAGATGGCTGATTCCAGAAGGTCTTCAGTTCACTTGGCAGGAGCAAAGACAAAGAGTTGATACAGTCCAAAAAGCAGAGCTATTCTATTCAGAATTTTTTAAAGGAAAAGAAGAAGACATACAAAAGGAAGAGTCGTTAATTGAGTTTCAAGAAGAAGGTGCAGCAGCAACTGGAAAAGAAAAAGAAGAAAGTGGGGGAGATGGTGCTCCTAGAGAACAACGAGAAGTAAGATCTACTAGAGCAATTAAACCCTCGTATAAAGCCTAACATGGAGGAAAGAAAATTGATTACGATCAATATAAATGGACTTAATTTGGCTATTAAAAGAAGGAAAGTATTTCATAAATTAGAGAAGTTAAAGTTTGATATAATTTGTCTGCAAGAAGTACATATCAAAAAACAACACGAATATTTGTTGCAGCAAAAAAACTGGGTAAATTATTCACTTCCTTGCCACAATGTAAAAAGAGGTGTGGTCCTATATATTAGAGATACAATGTCAGCAGAACAAATCTATGCGGATGATGATGGAAGGATTTTGATGGTTGAAATAATAGATAACAATGTTAAAACTCTTTTAATTGCAATTTATGCGCCTAATGACAATCAAGAAAAATTTTATAGGAAATTACATATGAAAATAGCTGAATTGGATTATGTTAATATTTGTATGATGGGAGATTTTAATGGAATAATGAATGATCAATTAGACTATAAAACACAGAAATTGACAAAGAGAACTAGGAAGACATTGCCAAAATCCTTCCTTCGAATGACAGAAGAAATAGACTTGAAAGATGCTTGGAGAGAAAGAAACCCAGCAAACAAACAATATACTTTTTATTCAGACAGACATGCATCTTGGTCTAGAATTGACATGATATGGATGTCAGCGGATTTATTTGCTAACATTCGAGAAATTGAAATACAAACAAGTATTTGGGCCGACCACAACCCAATGGTAGTTATCTGGAAAGGACAACGGAAGAGATCTAGATGGACTTTAAATAACAGGATACTAAAAGAAAAAGATTTCAAACAAAAAATAGAGAAAGAACTTACCTTCTTTTTTAATGTAAATAAAAAAGAGGATACATCATTACAGAATCTTTGGGATACAATGAAGGCTTATACAAGAGGTTTAATAATAGATTATACAAGGAAAAGAAACATAACGCAGAAAAAGACCTTTAAACTATTGGAGGATGACCATAAAAAATTGGAAGAAGAGTTACAGAAATCCCCGCAAAAAAAGATATTAAAGCTAAAATGGATTTAATTAAACATAAAATGGGATTAATGGAAAAGGAGGAGCTGGCACAAAAAATTAGAAGTGCTAAACAGAATTATTTTGAAGATGCAAATAAACCAGGTAGATGGCTAGCTTATAAACTGAGAAAAGAGAGAGAATTAAAAGGGTTAATCAACTGATAAATGAAGAAGGACAGATCTGCTTTGGTAACGAGGACAAGAAAAAAATTATACAAGATTACTATGGAAAATTGTACTATCAAGAGAATGTACAAGAAGAAGAAGTAAGACAACATTTACAGAAAGCGAAATTACCTCAGATACCTAAAGACATTGAAATAATGTTAGAGGGGAATATAACTATGATGGAACTAACAGAAGCTCTAAAAAAGCAGAATGTCGGGAAAGCCCCGGGTCCAGATGGGCTGCCAGTGGAATTTTACAAAACCTTCCAGGACATATTGAGCCTTCAATTATTGGAAGTTATGAATGAAGTTATGACAAAGAAGAGGATACCCCAAACATGGACTGAAGCATATATTACACTTATACCAAAGGAGGACACTGACCCGCAACAGGTTAAAAATTATAGACCTATATCTCTATTAAATTCAGATTATAAAATTTTTGCTTCAATATTGGCAGAAAGACTAAAAAGATATTTAAATAATTTTATCCATGCCAATCAAAACGGATTTTTGCCAAAGAGACAAATTAAAGACAACATGAGAGTAATTCTGGACACACTGGAATACTATGAGGCACACCCTGAAAAGCAAATGGCCCTGATATTTTTAGACGCACAAAAAGCCTTTGACAACGTGAATTGGCGATTTATGCTACTGCAACTGGAACAAATGGGCTTTGGTAGAAAATTTACCCAAGCCATTGAAACAATATATCATAAACAGACTGCAAAAATCATGATAAATGGAGATTTAACAGAACAGATAGACATAACAAAAGGGACGAGACAAGGTTGTCCACTATCGCCCTTGTTGTTTGTCTTAACACTAGAAGTGTTGAACAGGAATATAAGAGAAGAGAAAGAAAAAAAAGGAATGAAAATTAAAAGGAAGAGTACAAATTGCAAGCTTTTGCAGATGACCTAGTATTTATACTAGAGGACCCACTGGAATCAGCACCTAAATTAGTTGAAAAGATAGAAGAATATGGAAAAGTAGCAGGACTAAAAATAAATAAAGACAAAACAAAGATATTAACAAAGAATATGCTAGCAAGGCAAAAGAAAGAATTGGAAGAAGTCTTGGAAATACAGGTTACAAACAGGGTTAAATACCTAGGGATATACATTACACCAAGATGTAGTACATTGAAGGAGGATAATTATCTTAAACTTAAACGACAGATTGTAATAGATCTGACAAAATGGGAGAATTTACAATTATCAATGACTGGGAGAATATCCACTATTAAGATGAATATATTGCCTAGGATGTTATATTTATTCCAGACAATTCCAATTCGTTTAGGGAAAGAGTTTTTTGATGATTTAAATAAAATTGTATTGAAATATATCTGGCAGGGCAAAAAGCAAGAATAAAGCTTAAATTACTACAAGATGCAAGAGTAAGAGGTGGGTTTGCCTTGCCTAACTGGGAATTATACTATCAGGCGACAAATCTGATGTGGGTAAAGGACTGGATAACTTTAAGAAATAATAGACTATTGACTTTAGAGGGACATGACCTGTTGTTGGGCTGGCATGCTTTCTTATGGTATAAGGGAACGAAAACACAGGGCTACTTTAGAAGGCACTATATTCAAGAGGCATTATTTTTAAACTGGGAGAAGATAAGAAGACAATATTATTTAAAAGTTCCACGATGGATATCCACTATTGAAGCTTTTTCTTATCCAATAACATATAAAAAGGAACAAACAGTTAGATATACTGAGATATTGAATGAAAAGGGTGAACTTAAAACTATGCAAGCGTTAGAAGAACAAGGTATAAAAATGAACTGGTTTTCATATTTGCAAATACAATCTAGATTTGATAAAGATTTTAAAACAGAAGGTATCTATGATGAGCTGACTGTTTTAGATAAAATTTTGATGGGCACTGATGAAAAGGTGATTAAAAACTTTATGGACATTTACTAGAATTTAAGATGGAGGAAGAACAGGTTAAAGATACAATGATTGCATGGGGGAAAAATTTTGGATATGGAATTGATTTAGAGAAGTGGCAAAAACTATGGTCTCAAAACTATAAAATGACAATGTCAACTGCATATAAAGAAAACTTGTATAAGATGTTTTATAGGTGGCATTTACCTCCAGCAAGGATTGCGAGAATGTATAAGAACAAGTCTGATAAATGTTGGAAGTGTCATCAGAAGCCCGGCTCATATTACCATATGTGGTGGACATGTCCAGAAGCTAAAAGATATTGGATTAAAATCCACACATGGTTGGAAAAAATGACAAAACAACATATAGACTTTAAACCAGAGACATTTCTATTAGGAATTATACCTGAAACATATAGTAAAGAACTGAAATATTTGATTGTAAATGTTTTGACAGCGGCTAGAATTGTATTTGCTAAAAACTGGAAAAATGAAAAAGTACCTATGCAGGAGGAAGTTATTAAGAAAATTATGGAATGTGCAGAGATGAGTAAATTAACATTTGAAATTAGAGAGCAAGAAGATAAACAATTCTATATGATATGGGATCTGTTTTATCAATGGTTGGATGAAAAGATATAGTAATGTAATAGATCAGCAAATTATATAATAGAAACTTGACAAACTGATATAAATTACTATATATATATATATATATAATCAATGGATAAAAATGATATAAATCTTATTATGAAAGCTGATGTTATAGACTAGTAACAAATGAATAATAATTGATAATTGATAAATATATAAATATATGTTAGACAGATGACATGAGATTTTATATAAATGATGAGTGAAGACTATGAAAGGATGGCACAAATGATTGGTAACTGGCTGACACACGGTTTAAAATGGAAGATGGTTTTTTTTAATGTTTTTTATGTTATTGTTTGTATGTGTTTGTTGTAAAAAATAAAAAATATATATATAAAAAAAAAGGGGGCAGTCATTAAACAAGGACAACCTGTATCTACGCATGCATACATATATTACATACATATATACAGTAGGGCTTAAAAGTTTGTGAACCCTTTTGAATTTTCACTATTTCTGCATAAATATGAGCTAAACATGATTTATTCTCCAAATAAGTCCTAAAACAAGATAATGAGAACCCAGCTAAACAAACTTGCTCATTTATTGATTGAGGGAAATATGTAGCTTTGGATCATTTTCCTCAATAAATAAATGAACAAGTATAATGTTTTTGATGAATGTGGGTTTTTTTATTAAGAATTTTGATTACAATAGTAAAAACTAATACAAACTAAACTTAGAGAAAGAGAAGATCTTTTGTAGATCCAATAAGAAAACATTTTCCAGGTCATTCTCTTGGTTTATCGTTTGTATTTCCCTTTTGTTTTTAAAATTTCAGCCAGTTTCTTTTGTATATCCAGTAAACATCCGTTTCCAAATCATTCTCTCGGCCTGTCATCTGTGGTTCCACTTCTGGTACATTCTCTGTCTTGTCAGATAAAATTTGTTCCACGTCTGTCATTCCCTCATTGACATCTTTTGGACATCATTGAAGCAGATATCATTACTGACAGCACTGATATTGTAATTATTAATTTCTGGCTCCATTCTTCAAAGATCTCCTTTAATATTTCCAATGTTATAATGTTTTGTGTCATTTTATAGGTGCCAGTATTAACTGACATCAAGGACAGGCTTGTGGTTTTTTCCCCCTTCTGCTTAGACTCTTTAGTCCCCTGGAGCATCCAGTTTCTAAAATCATCACTTATCTTTTTTGTGACTTGCCGTATCCAGGATAGCCGTAAGAAGTCCGTTTCCCATGAGAAGCTGTTTGTTTTTTATAGTTAATTCCAAAATCTTATAGTAAAAATCAATATTCCAAATTTATTTGAACCCTTAATCTGTTTGTAATTTTCTTAGATCAAAATCTTATTTAGCTTTGTCCTATTTATTTCCAATTATTTAAGTTCTTAAGCTTATAATTAATTTTTCTCAAACCTGCAGAAAACCACTGCCCTGCAGTCTTCTCACAGGGAGCAACCATCTGGAGCACATGTGGGTGGTCTCCCATCCTCTCCTTATCTGGAGAGGTTCCATGGAACCAGTCTGCTCACCAGCAGTCATCAGCTCCACTTTTGCAGAGCTGTCTTCAGTTCACCATACCTCCCCCAGAAGTCCACAAATGTGTTTAATTGGGTTCTCTTTATCTGGTTTTAGGACTTGATCATCTCCAAGGCAATTTCCAACCCTATGAGATGCCTAGAGCCGAGTTTAGCCCTCAGACCAGGAGAATGGTGCTAGAAGAGGCTGATGGCCTGTCTTGCATGGGTGTATCAGCCTGAAACACTAAAATAAGTACTTCTGCATTTACATCCACTACTGGGACAACCTGAGTCACATGATCCTTTGTGCTACTTCTTCTGGAGTCCTTGTATTTGGGGTCCATATTCAAGGTTCTCTAGCATCTCAGCCATTGCCCCTCTTTTAGGAATTCCTTTATGGAGGAAACTGTTGCAAGATACTGAAATCATGGATTCATGGACTGTAGCGGGTTGGAGAAATCCATAGTCCTAAGACTGTCCTTAGCTAGTGTTGGAATAAAGTAGGAGAGGATGTTACAATGACAGGTAATTTTATTATGGTCTTAGATCAGAATTTAAGTAAAACAACATTAAAGAAATTAGCAGAACTTTCAGACAGGGTGAAAGGCAATGGTACTTTAAATTTCAGAAGCTTAACAATAAGCACCACTTACTGTTTATGGCTATGTCCTTGCCCTCCACAGTACTTTTTCTGCATTTCTTGTACACAGAAATCTGTAGAAATATGTACATGTTGAAATATGGTAGGACAATGCAAACAAAGGAGAGGAAATGACAGAACCTGGGACAGAGGGAACACCCTGACGATCTTTAGGCCCAGAAGTTTGAACTATTGAGAGCAATCAGGGACAGGATTAGATAAAATGGTTCTGGGAGTCTTAGTCTCTTCTGTGGTGGGGAAAGACCCACTAATGCTGTGGATGCCTTGGAAGAACAGTGGAAAAGCAAGGAGAGAAATTCAAGGGTACAAGAACAAGAAGAAAACCTGTCCTTTTCTAAAACCCCAAATGTCCATGAGTAAAACAACCAATTAAAAAGAGGCTTTTTACCGAAAAATGTAACCAAATGTCGCTGAATAAAACATAGAAGCATTAAAAAATGCATAACATTATGTTGATTGATCGATCATGTGCCATCAAGTCATTTTCCACAGCTGGCGACCACATAGGTTTTCTCCACGACATTACATAGTACTGTATATCAGCAAATATCTGCTCACATCACTAACTTATGCCCAAGCAATTTTAAGTTGACCCTGTGTGTGCGCACACGCATCAGGGCAAATTGGTGTATCCACCGCAGGACCCTCGTTCCAGGGCACCCGAACTGCCAGCACACTAAATTTGGCAACCGTACAAGTGACTTTCTAAAGTTTCTCATGTCTAACAGGCTTTCTAGTGTGCCAAATTTAATATAAAAGCCACCGCCACTGGGCATGCTCCGGAGTAAGACACATGATTTCCCAGAAAAGCCCGGCCGTTTTCTAGACCAAGCGCTGCCGCAGATTACAACTAGCGAGGTTTCACTTTCGTAATGAGACCGCGCTGCCTCGGCTCTTCCCTCCGCGGCAGACCGTGGAGCGGCCAGCGGCGGCAGGAGAGGAGCCGGGCGGCCGGGGAGCCGGGCTGCGGGCGCGCCGGAGGTAGCTTGCAGGGAGCTCCCGTGGGGTCCCCTTCCGCAGGGTGCGCTGCGCTGCGGCATCTTTGCGCTCCCGGCGGGCACGACGCGCTGGACAGGGAGGGCTCCGGGGCAGCCAGAGAGCGCTCTTCTTGCCTGCGCCGTCCCCGCCAGCAGAGATCTTCTCTAACAAAGGGGTATCAAGTCTGTCGGTCTGTCTGATGGGGTTGGGGGTGAAATAACAGCGCGTTAAGAAGCATTCGTCCAAGGTGCGGGCGGATGGGCGTTACACCTGGAAAGAGAATTGCTGGCGGACATCTGTTGGGGTAACTGCCCTTGGTCAGTGTTAATTTGGAATATACTGTACAGTGTTTCTTTCAGGGCTGCTGGTGGGCTTTGCCTCTTCCCTGTGAATAAAAGGGCTTGGAGGGGCAGGAAAGTGAAAACGGCCAGGACTTTGCATGCTGTGGGTTAGGGTTAGGGTTGCAAGTGAAAAAGAACCAGGGCTTTGATCCCACAGTCGTGGTGGCAAGTGACATGGCGCCATGGGTGCCCCAGCTTGCTTAGTCCTTGGGCTGACCTGACTGGGCCAAGATCCAAGGCAGAGGTAGGAGGACGGGGTCAGGTCAGTAAGCGGTCTAGAAAGGTTCAAGAGCAAATGATTCTCAAGGAAAAACAGGGTGGGAATGAGGAGGAAAAAAGTGAAAATAGAGGGTTCCCAGACGTCTGGCCAACAGACGACATGACCTGCTTTCTGTTCTCATGTCCTTTGTTGGGCAGACATGGCCTTAAAATCAGATATTTTCTGGCTTTTTAAGCATCTTGGTTTTTTATTCTGTTTTGGACTGTTCTCACAACAGTAGTCACTCCAACTCTCATGTATGGTGACCTTATCAATTGCCTGTCTGTTTCTTTCCCTCATCTGTCAACAGCCTAGAATTATGTTATTTAATTTATTTCCTGATTCTAGCCATCGGCTTCAGTCCAGCCTCTTCAAATCTACAATCACAGGAGTCATAGGTCGCATGACTCGTGATACATTTCTGGGGTGAAATTGGACAGTGCGCCATCTTTGATTCTATATGATCGCTAGCATGTGTTCATGTCGGAAAAATATTGCAATTGCAAAACCAGTCTTTCTGATGCTGGAAGAAGTACAGTAATTTTATATACATTTTATATTTTTTTTTTCTGCAGTTTTTCGTTGTAACTGTTGTCGCAGATCCCAAGAAAGTTAAACTTTTCCTCCATGGGTCCTCCTTCCAAATTGTCCGTGTCTTCCTTGGCCTGTTCAGATATCTGGTAACCCTAGGAAGGCAGGGGTAGGAGTTGTGGGGGAGGGCAAGGGGGGAGATTGGAAAAAAAAGAAGAAAATAGGCGGAAGGGCTGAAGCCCCCCTCATGGCTTTCAAAAACAAGAAGGGAATCGGTGCTGATGTTTGATAGGCCTGCGTGGAAGGCCTGTCTCAGGTTTAATGAGTAAAAGGTGAGAAGATGAGCAAATAAACCTTCTTTCTTTGGTTTGGAACTGTTAACTATGAAACTCAGTTTGGGCTCTGGTTAAGTGTGTGCTGTATGTGTTAATAAAGATTGCAATAACTTCCGTATAGGTTTTCACAATTTTCTGTAAATTAAGGACTCCTCCCTCCTTCTCCTCCTTCCCCTCCTCCTCCCTCCCTCCCTCCCTCCTTCTTCTTCCTTTCTTCCTTTCTCATCCCTGGATTTAAAAATCTGCCCCTACAACAGATGGAGAGGAACCGGGCCACTTTAATATGTCTGTATGGCCTATTTGGCTCAGAGGCAGCAAATCCGAATTTGTGGGCTTCTATTGTCCTCACTACAGCTTGAAGCATGTGCAGGACATGAGCAGAAGTCATGTGGCTGAACGTTCCCCTGGTCAAAGCATTCCTCAACCAAAAAAGCTAGTCATCCAAGAGGAGATTCCTAGGCCACCTCTAGAGAACCCTTGGCGTGGTGGGATTTTTATGTGCAATGATCATATATTTCGATATTGTCCAATAATAATAATTGCCTTGCTGGTAAGCCTTCCAGCCATCCCGCACACGCTGAGGCCTGAACTCCCAGGCTGCTGCTGATCTCTCTTGGAAAAAGGTCGAGCACTCCATTTTACCCAGCCTGGCTGTTTTTAGATTTGTTGGTTTCCGGGTCGGACTTTCTGAGTCCCGTCCTTCTGCTCATTCCAGGCTGCAATATTTTTCTGCCCCGAAGCTCTGCTTTGGGTGACTTTCTGTAGGAGCCCCACGTTTTGACTTCGTTCCACTTGGGGGCATGGAGTGAGCGCCAGGCTTTCCAAGCTGCCAGAGAACAGAATTACTAAGGTGTGAGTTGATTGGACAGATCCAAGCTTCCAAACTCTGGGGTGATGATAAGAAAAATGGGGAGAAAAATACATCCTTAGCTTTCTTTTTGAATCTCGTGGTTCTTCTCAACTACCCTGGAACTTTCTTTATTTCCGACTTCTGGTGATCCCCAAGGGGTCAGCCTTAAACTGCATTTGAAGCTTGATCTTAATATCCTGCCCTTCAGAGATGAGCCACCTTCAGGGGTGGGGGCACTTGAGTGGGTGATGGGGGGTCAGCCAAAAGGACGCCAGGATAGATGGTCATATTCACACGTAGATGCACCTTTCTCACATGCCATTCCCACAACCGTCTCCTGTCTGGTTCCTACTTTGTGCTAAGCCAGGAGTGGGCAACCTTTTTTTGGGCATTGAAGATAACGAAGTGGGTGTGTCAGTCACATTATGCAAGTGGGCGGGGTTGAATTGGGGGGTCAAGTTTTGAGCTGTTCTTCCCTTTTAGTTATAATAGACCTATTTTAGGGCTTAAACTAGTTTTTGTGTTTCCCCCACCTCAAAAAGTGGCAGAAAGTGTAGCCTTCAGTTTCAACAATTACGATTTAAGTGTCTTAAATAGAGGCACCCTCAGGGAGGTCAAAACAGTCAAGATGGTGGCCATACCCACATGATTGAAGCCCTGCCGTTGTTTTACATGTATCCCCATTTTCACCACTCCCCCCGTGGTTAAAAAGGTCTTAAGAAAAGGACTCAGGCATTGCAAGTGGCCCTAGAGGCATAAGGTGGCTTTACCCTAATGATTAAATTACAGCTGTGGTTGTATGATGTGCTTAACTTGGTTACCCAACTAGCCCATTTGGGGGGAAAGGTTGGTACAATGTATTCAATAATTAACTCACTTCCAAAGAAACTACTGTATCACTTGTTCCTTAAATTTTCTCCGCAACAATGCCCCTGTGAGGTCACTTAAATAAAATAGCTGAGAAAATAAAATAAAATAAAATAAACACACAAACAAATAAACGTTTGCTATGGAGCCCATGGGTGTGATATGGTTACGGAGACTATGGAAAAGGTATAAACTGGGATGGAGAGAACTTTCCCTAACTATTCATGCACTTGTTTGCTGGTATTCCACGTTTTGTTCAGGAGGGCAAGGCAATGTCCTCTCCCCCTTTTCCACAGAACAACAACCCTGTGAGGTAGATTGAGAGAGAGAGAGAGAGAGAGAGAGAGAGCATCTGGCCCAAAGCCACCCTGGAAGTTTTGTGGCTGAAGCCCTCCCTTGTTTGGATTAATTAACCGAGCAGAGCTTGCAAAACCCAGAGGTTGGCTTCTTCGTGCTGAGCTAGAATTTCCCCCCCAGGAAGGCAAGGAAAACTTGCATCCTGCGATTCTACTATTTTATGGGTCCAGCCCTTCTTTGCAGCCGCCAGGATGGCAAAATCCAAGGCTGATGTCCACCAAGGGAAGTCTGACAATTCAGTGACAACATTTAAACAGGTTTTAGAAAGACCTCCTGCTTTCAAATGGCTTTTCATCAATGCATTTCATTTTTGAGCCCGTATTTTTAATGGCCTTGAAAATAGGTTTTTAGACTGACTGGTTTACGGTATATTGAATGCGTGGTTTCGTTTTCTTGCTCTGTTTTTGCATTTTAAGATTTGGACGGTAGGTTGAATTTCTGCATTTTGTTTGCTATCGGATCATTCTGCTTCAGAAAAGTAGCCTATTAAATATAAATAAAATGTCAATATCTTTCCGTTATGAGGTTTTTAAGAGAGAGAAGAAAGCCGTCTCTCTGGGAAACACATTTTTTTCTGGGTGGACGTTTCGGGTCAGTCTTGCATCATCTACAGAGTGTACATGCGCCATTTTGCCTATGATTTAAGTTTTCTGTGTTGCACATAAAAGGTTCTGGACTTTAGCTTGTGCTGTTTACATGCCCGTGTCTTGCATCTAAAGCTAAAAACTAGTTAGCAGTTGTGAAACAACAGTTGAGCTCGATTGATTTTGCGCTAGCAAATAGAAATCAGTTATCTCGTGGAAATTACCTAAAGCTACAAAGCTTGGTGGCCCCATCTAGTAGCACATTTGTTGGTTAGGTTTCCATGAAATTCCATTCAATTTCTTTGAATTCCGGCTTAGATGTTAATGTGCCAGCCTTGAGACTGGGGAATTCCAAACCTGTTACTTTCATTTTGGGACCTTTGCTCTCAGATATTACAGTCCTAAAGATTAAAAAAAGGATCCAGAACACAATTAGCTTCATCTAATGTCTTCCAGAAGACTTTTTTGCTTTTTGAAGTCTAGGCATACGCCCATTGTCCTCCACCGTGCAGGTTCATGTTGTCTGCCTGGGGTTAACATCTGCTATCTTCACCTCAATGGGCATCTGATCCAGATGTTGTCAGCTAGATTTCCTTCGGAGGTTGATGATCGCTTTTTCATTCAGTGGTTTGCAATGACAAGTTAGAAATTTCACTATCCCCATTTTGCCTTCAGGGGTAGGAAGGAAGGCCTTTTTGCCCTGAAAGCCTGCATTTTCCATTTTCCCACCTTTTCTTCTTGCGCTCCAATGAGCGGCTGCAAGGGTGGGTGGCTGGGTGCAAGGCGGCAATGGCGTGATGTCAGATGTTTATGTGGTCAAACATTTTTCACCTGTTTTTGTGTTTGGGAAAAGTGGAATTCAGGGTGCAAAAAAGGGCTTATTTCTCATGGAGGGTTAATTTTGCTGCTCTTTTGCTTCTGCTTCCTTTTCTTAAAGAACTCCCTACCCACAACTTCACCCATACCCCACAACTCCCCACCTACAACTCCACAACTCCCCACCCCACCCACAACTCCACAATGCCCCACCCCATCCCTCACACCACTGTTGCCACCAAATTTCACTCAAACAAAATTTGGAAACTGAAAAAAAGGAGGGTGGTAGAATTGCAAGACTTTGGGAGCTGAGTGGCATACAAATTTGATAAATAAATAAAATTGTCCCAGGGACTGTAAAATGGGACTGGGAGTTTTCTAAGCTCTGCTTCAAAGGTTAGGTTGACCTCTGTTTAATCATGGCTCTGACCTCACCCAAGATATTCCTTTCCATCTCCCCCCACCACCATCCCCACCCCACTGCCATTTCTCTTCCCCCTCCCACATTTTGCACCCCATGATCTGGGAGCATCACTGCCCTTGATGACCCCATTTGGTCCCTTAATTTTTTCTGATTTGTAATCTTATATAAGTGTTGAGTGTCACTTTGCTGCCCATTGTCCTCTTTGTTCAAAGCGAGCCCCCATACCTTGTGGGTCTGCAGAGATTGTGGGACTGCAGCTCCTAGAATCCTCCAGTCCAGAGGTGCCTAACCTCAACATCTGGAAGGCATGATACTGGGATAGGCTAATGGCACTGCAATTTGCAATGACCAAATTCCTTGAATACAGTATTAAAAATTCCTTTCTCCCCTTTTATCCTGCAGGAGGTGGCCTTCAACAAGATGATTTTCTGGACATAACAAAGGGGGCTTTTAGGGCTCTGAAACATACTGAAAATATGAAGTCCACCCACCCCTTGATGTTTCTGGGCAGCGCATAGACAGCACGGCTGTGGCCAGGAACGGTTTGCAGAATGATGGCGGTAGGAAGGGACGGCTGGCTGGAACCCATAGCTGGGAGATGGTCTGTAAAAAGCATAAGGGAGAAAAATCATAAGAAGATTCAGAAATACTTCTGACCCCACCAGAAAGGGATACCTGGAGGGCCTCATGACCCACTGGAGATCCAACATTATCTGAACACAACACCCTGTAAATTTGCTTCCTGGTCTCTGTTGCCTAGAATTCTGCCCTCCATGTCACAGTAAAGGAGGGGAAGCCCTGTTTTTTTTCACCCATGTTAAAGCTAACCATAACTAACCAGAAAGTGGACTTTGCAATCCAAGTTCTAATCATGTTTCTGTGGCTGCCACTGAAAGAGTGATCTTAGCAGAGTCAACAGATGTCTTGACCAGGAGACTACATACTCCTGATGAGTATGAAGAGACTCCTGATGTTTGGCAGATGAAGTTGTCCCTTTGGATGGCAGACTGAGAGATGCCAGAAATTAGGGCAGATCCCACCCCCTGGCCTTCTGCTGCCTGGAGCAAGCGCGGTTTTCCTCTCGGGGCGTGTATGTGAGTGTACCATGCCCAAAGGCCTGGGTGCATAAGCAATGTATTCTGCTCATGACTGCATTCACACGCAATGTGCAACGCTTGGCTAGTTTTAATCTTTAGATTGTATCTGTGTCTGTGTCTGTGTGTGTTGGAAGGGTTGCGTGTGTGAAGCAAGCCTGTTTGGTTAGTTCAGAAAAGCTTTGATTTGATGGACCATTTGGGGTGAAAAGGTGCCTATTAAACCCCGATGTATATAGTTGAAGTAACTGATGCTATTTTGCATCCGTTCCCATCATTGCTGCAATTATGCAAACGGTGTGAATTGATGCAGCCGGTGACCATTATGCCAGGTGCCCGTTTTGTTTCTGCAGTGAAATATTTGTCAGTTGTTTTTGAAGTCTGCTAAATGGAGGGGCAGGAAATCAAGATTTGATTGTCCCTGGGTCGGTGTGTTGGGCTCACCCAGAAAAAATGAGTCAGCTCAGTAAGCAAGCTGGTTGTGGTATGAATACACAATGCACAGGATGTTTTTTATATTTATTATTTATATAGGACTGCAGTTGCATTTTAATGTATTTTAATTAACATTTATTCTATTTCAGTTAATATTTATTCTTTTTTTACTGCCCAGAGTCGCTTTGCAGTGAGATAGGCGGTAGCAAATTTGAAATATAAATCAATCAATCAATCAAATGGTAGGAAGGGCCTGTAAATTCATTACATGAATCCACTTGCTTGTAATACTCAATAGGTGAAAATGAAAAAAAAAAGGGGGGGGAGGGAGGATTTTCAACCTAAGTACTGAGACAGACATTGAAAAATATTCTGTTTCTTACATATGAAATGTGAAAAGCCACATTAAAGGGGTGATTTCAGGTGTTATGGCCCAGAAGAATGGATCACTACATTTTCTACAGTGTATTCCTGCTGTTTTGCATCCCACACATCGAGGGTTGGTTGGGAAGATCTGCCATTGGTTCATTCCTAAGGCAATTCCTAGCTAGTTGTGGAGAATCGTCATGTTGGCTAAAACTCCAGATGTCCACATGAGACTGTATCAGAGCCAAATTAAGGCCCACTGATGCCCTAAACACAGCCCAAGGGTGGTGCCCCTCAGGCCTTCTGTTGCTTAATTGACAAGGCATTAAGACTCAATAAATGCTGAAGGTGAAAGAAGAGATTAGAAATTCAGTTTTTTTCCAGGCCATCCTGCAGGCCAGACCCCGCAACTATATGAAATATAAGCTTCTATATATGTATATGTATATATTGGATACTAAATAGCAGTAAGCAATATAAGTAAATTATTTACTTATAAGTAATATAATATAATATATAATAATATAAGTAAATTATTTACTTATAACGAGGGCAATAGAAAAATGCAAATTTTCAACACGTTTTAATCCATTTTTAATAAAATGGTTAAAAGGGAAAAATGCAAATACCAAAATTTATTCAAAAGAGTTGAGCATGGCAATGAAAGAGTTAAGAGCATGATAGTTAAGGGGAAAAAACTCTGTGGTGCCTGCCTCCCTTGGTGCCCTAAGCTGGGCTTAACCAAGGCTGCATTGTCAGCGTAAAAGTGAGGACTCTGAGGCTCTCTTTAGCCTTCTCCCCTTTCTGTTTCTTCCAGATGGACAGTGCAAAACGGCAAAGTACCATCAGAAGGATTTGGCCACAGCTAGTGGACTTCCTGAGTCACCATCCGGAGTGGGTGCTGAGGAAAGCTGAAATGCTTCTCTCGCAAGAGGACCTAAGTCAGACTGAGCGGGTGGCTGACCTCAAGGAGAAGTGTTCAGTGGTCCTGGACATGTTCTTGAGAGATGTGGACGCTGATCCCCTGGTCTTCAGAGAGTTCATCCAGAGCGTCTGTATGGAATGCAATCTTCCCATGGAGCTAGAAATCACATTCATGAGTGTCTCTGAAGAAGGTTAAGAACCTTAAATTACATTAAAAGAGGCAGCGCTTTTCCATGAAGATATTGGGTTCTGCCATCTTAAAATATAAACCATTTTAGCTTAGGGGTGTCCTAGCATTGCTTATTTATGACATATTCATATTTTATTTATTTGTTAACAGTTTCCAGTAATCTCCATTGCCATTTCTTTTGTTTTTCCCATCAATTTTTCAGTTGATTCACTGCGAAACTGAGACTCTTTCTGATGTTTTCACTGTCTGTGCTTTCCATCAAAACCTTTGAGGTATCAGACATGATAAATTTCAGAGAGCTTGGATAAAGAGGTCTGGTTATTTTTTAAGGACATTTCCTATAACTTCTGCAAGGACTCTGTGGGTCTGTGGGTGTGTATGTAAGTGTATGTGTGTTATAGAAGTAAGATGGCTGTAACACTGCAATTGAAGCCCCAATCCATCGTCATCATCATCATCATCATCATCATCATCCTCATTTATGTGTTTGTGTATTATAGAAATAAGATGGCTATAACCCTGCAGTTGAAGCCCCAATCCATTACTATTATTACTATTATTACTATCACTACTACTACTACTACTACTACTACTATTATTATTATTATTATTATTATTATTATTATTAAAATTTATATGCCACACAACTCCCAGCAACTCTGGGCAATGTGTTGCATGAGCAATTGTAATGGTCCTTGAGAGTCAGGAGGAAGAAGAGCCACAGACTAGGTGACTGTCAGATAAGAGGCTGCTGAGCCCAGGGAAAGAATGGGGGCAAGGCAAATGTCTCAGAAGGGACCCTCCCTAGTTTCTTGGACTGTAAAGGTGAGGAGGGAGAGGTGGACAAAGGACCGTTTTGCCTGCTGCTTTGAGTTTATGGAGCTATGATCCAAGCTCTGCCCCTTCGTACGTGTGTCCCATGTACAAAAGAAGCAGGGTTTTGAGCTCACAGCTGCAACTGTCAGCCCTTCAAGATAGGCCAGACTAGGAAACCAAAGTTAGGAATGCTAATACTACTTTTATTATAAGGTTACAGTAATCAAATCTTGCAATCTGAATGTGCTTCTCCCCTCCCTCCTTCCCTCCCTCCCTTTATCTTCATGAGAACTTGGGAGGGCCATGTCTGAGACACTTTCTCAAATTACATTCCTGCCTTGGACTCGGATTTCTTTTCTCTGACCATTGTCATGGTTGGAGCTCTTCCTCCTGTTCCTCCAGGTTATTCCTTCTGCCCATTACATTGACTGCCATCTTGCTGTTTTTGACCCCCTCCTCTGAGGGACACCCCTGAGGGAAGGTGGATATAAATAGAACTAGTACATAAAATAAATAGATAAAAAGTACTTTTTATCTATTTCGCATTTGAAATTTTGGGGGAATATGGGATTGTCCATACAATAGCTCCAAGATGTCCATTAGAGAGGGTGGAATCAATCACAAAATGCCCTTTGGGTAACCAAAGGCCATGGTTCCCTTTCTTCACCCCAGCTCCTTCCAAGATGTTCCCTGATCTTCAAGCTATCTGGACACATGGGCACATGTTTTCTGAAAGCACTTAAGGGGTCTCTAATCTGATTTGATGCAAAATATCCTGATTGACCTATTGATCTCAATAATTCTAGGTAGTGCAGCTGAAGGACAAGATTATCAAAAAGGTTGCTCCACATCAACAAGTAAGCTGATTTCTTCTTTTTTCTCTCTTTTCAGATTTATAAATAACAATACAGTGGAGACTTTAGTATTAAGTATTAAGCTTCAAGATCGAAACCTTTCTCACATTATAAAATAAATCAGTGCATTCTGCAACTGTTTATTAATGTCATGCTTAGTGTTATGTGTACAATTTAACCAACCTTATATTCGTTGACATTTAAGAAATCAGATTTAACGTTGACATGAACTTTTTTTCTAATCTTTAAAGGTTTAATATATCTAAATCATCAGAGCATTAACAATTTCTAGTTTCTATGGTATAAATTCCACTGTACTCAGTTATTATATGTATTCTATAAGGCAACGTTTCTCAACCTCAACAATTTTAAACTGTGGCTGGGGAATTCTGGATGTTGAAGTGCACCCATCATTAAGATGCTGAGGTTAAGAAACACCGCTATAAACACTTCTATTATTAAACTGATTTAATAAATAAATAGTGAGATAGCTCCCTTATTTTTAACTTCCTTTTATTCTCTGTTTTATTTTGTTTTATATATTTTTAATGTATTTTACTATTTTTAGCTTTGTTGTATGCCCCCCAGAGTTGCCTGTGGTGAGATGGGCGGCTATATAAATTGATTAAAATATAAATAAAATAAGGCATTACTCATATTTTATAATGGAATAAAACAATTAACTTGGGGTAAACAAATTTCAAAAAGCAAGCTGATTGATGGGAAACAAAGGGAAAGGTTTGTGGTACTTGGGGGTAGGGACAGAGAATATCATGCAAACATAGTTATGATCTTCTCCAGTGGAGAAATAACAATACTGTACATGTGGTTCTCATTTAACAACCACTCGTTCAGCAACCATTCGAACTTATGACAGTGCTGAATGAGGGGGACTTAGGACCAGTCCTCATGCGTTGGTCACAGCATCCCCTCGGCCACACAATTGCAATTTGGGCGCTCAACAACCGGCTCGCAATTATGATGGTCGCAACGTCCCACAGTCATGAGATTGCCATTTGCGACCTTCCCCGCCAGCTTTCAACAAGCAAAGTCAGTGGGGAAGCTGGCAGGAGATTGCAAATGGTGACCGCGTGATATCCTTGTTTAATGACCTGTGATGATTTGCTTAACGACGGCAACCGGGAATGCTGGAAATTCCATCACTAAGTGGCACAGTCATGTGAAGTCACACTTTATGACCACGTCACTTAGCAGTGGAAATTCTGGTCCCAGTTACCATTGTTAAATGAGGACTACCTGTACCATCAGCCACACAACTAAGACTTGTTTTCATCTCTTGAAAGAAGAGAGATGTTTTTCCCCTGATGGGCCAAACCGACTTGCAGCTGTATCTCCAGCTGTTTCCTCAGAGCATTTATGGCCTCTCTCCACAGGAAATGAAGAACCTACAACAACTACTAACTCTTTTGGATCTTGCTTTTTGGAGATCAGCCAAGGGTGGCAGGATGCTGCTCCCAATACAGTAATACCTCGGTCCATGAGCAATTCGGTTCGCAAAGAGCAGCGTTCGCACATTTTTGCTTCCGTTCACGAACTCCGCATCGGGTGACGAACACGACCCACGGCCATCTTCCCTGCTCTGACACGTGGTCGTGGCTTCCTCTAGGCGAGATCGCCTGAACTTTGTTTCATATTTTTGTGGTTAAAAAAAAAAAAGACATATGGTTCAGAACGGATTAACCTTATTTACATTGAACCTTATGGGGAAATTTGATTCGGTTCGTGACCAAATCAGCTCACGACCAGAACCGTGGAACGAATTAAGTTCATGAACCGAGGTACCACTGTATAGGAAAAATGAGGCATAGTCAAGGCTGCAGTTTACAGATATATTGCCAGGGAGGGTCTGCCGGGGAGGCTGAAAAATCGAGGTGGTGGCCATTACCACGTGATCAACACTCTGCTTTTTCACTTTCGGAATAACTTTTTTCCTGGGTTAATGCCGCTGGTGTATTGATAAGCAAAATTGCCATATGAATGTTATTTTGTTCCCCACCCCCCATTCCCCATTTTGCAGAGCTTGAAAGACGCCGTCCATTCAATAATTCTTTGGCAGACAACAATGGGATACAATCAAAGCAGAAACGGCTCGGTAGGCCTGGCCCTCTTATTCCTTGTTTCTTTGTATAAGTTCAGAAGCTGTGAGTGGCCCGTTGAGGGGCAACAGAGGTTTCTTCTGAGCATCTGTATCTGTACAATTTGGGAATCAAGAGCTTTTGCTCCCTTTCTTAATGGAAAGAGGTCCTTTAAGTGAGTTCATTAATTGCTACTTTCTGGTTTAGGAATAATTTGAAATATGCTCCTAAAAAAAAAAAAAATCTGACCCAAACTACAATTCCCAAGATTCTTTGGAGAAGCTTTATTAGCACAGTTAGTTTCAGGTTGCCTTAAATGTACACAGGTAGTCCCTGGGTTAAAAACGCCTGGTTTACGGATGACGCATAGTTAAGAACGGAGCTTACTGTAGCAAAATTTGAGTTAAATACACAATGGTTTGAGTTCATTACACAATACCACTTATATAGTATTATACAATAACACTCTTCCAGCTTACATACACATTTGATTTAAAGATAGACCCTGGGAACGGAACTCGTTTTAAACTGCAGATTGCCTGTACTCTGATTACTCAAAATAGAGCAGTTCAGCCCTTTGGATTTGAAGAGGAAGAGTTTTTTCAGAGTGCAGTGAGGCACTGATGCAGCACCTCTCTCTGGCTTCTTAAAGCAGCTGCATCTTTTCCTGGGATTCCACGGCAGCCATCTGCAGCTGTACTACAGTCCCAGAGAAAGGTGCTGGTTTCAGGAGCATCCAGCAGGTGCTGGGGAGCATCCAGGCACGTTGCAAAGTGCCTTTTCCCCTTTGATTTAAATCCGAAGCAGAATGTAGCCATGCTGTAAGAGAGATGCAGGGTGCCACAGGAGCATTTGGTGGTTCTTCTCTGAGACTGGCGGAATCGCCCCAGGAACACATCTGACTTGGGGAAATCCAGCTTTGACTCCCTCTCCCTCCCTCCCTCCCTCCCAGACTCTGAAGAAGCTTTCTGAGTGGATGAGGCAGGGCTGGAAATGTGCATGAATTTCTTTAGATCAGTTCCTGGAGGGCAGTTTCCAAAACATGGCAGCAATAGCCCATGTGGACCAGAAGGGATGAAACGCATGGGGCTTGTTTTTCTATGGTTGCTTTTTATTCTGATTTAAGTCAAATGGCTACTGCAGGCATTTTTAAAAAATCTTCCTGGTTGTAATTGAAGAATTCTGTGTAAGCTGCCTTACAGCAGGTAGATATCCTAAAGTCACCTATTCCACGGAAAAATTGGGTTCCTTAGTGACATGGATACATTGTGACCATCATGGGACAGAATGATCATCTGCAGTGGTATCCTTGCTGATCTATGAGATTTATTTTCTGTTTTATGATGTATTCATTTTTATTTGTTATACTGGATTTCTGGTCAATGACCATGATCAAGTTTTGATTTTGATTTTGACTTTAGGTCAGTGTTGTCCAAACTTGGCCACTTTAAGATGAGTGGACTTCAACTCATGGCTGGCTGGGGAATTCTGGGAGTTGAAGTCCACTCATCTTAAAGTGGCCAAGTTTGGACAACACTGCTTTAGGTCATACATGGCTTTAGAACATATGTTCTTCTAATAAGGGCTTGATTTTTGCCTCCCAGATGTTGCTGAAAGGTACTGTCAACACATCCTCACCTCCATGCTTAGAAAGTATGGAATTAGCCACTCAGCGGAAGCAGGACAAACGAAAGATCAGCCGTTAGCTTTCAGCCAAACGTTTGTCAATGTTGTCATCCATCAAAGCAAGGCATGCAAGTTGAAGGGAGGAATAGAGAAAGTCAAAGAAGAACCAATGGCCCTGTATGAATCCAAGGTCCATAGCAACACAATTATGAACTTGTCAGATCTTTTCAAATGTGTCCACATAGGCATCACTCAAGTTATTCTACTTTTGGGCAAACCTGGAATGGGAAAAACAAGGCTTGTTCATAAAATATGTCAACAATGGGCTGAAGGAGCCCTTCCCCAGTTCAAAATGATCTTCCTCCTTGAGTTCAGGCAGCTGAATCTGATCAAGAGAAAACTAACTCTCCAAGAACTCTTGTTTGATTATTTCCTCCAACCAGATAACCCCGAAACAGTGTTTGAATTCCTCCTGGAGAATGCCGAACACACCTTGATCATTTTTGATGGACTGGATGAGTTTGTGGAGAACATTCAGCTCCCAGCCTTTTCTTTCAAGTGCTTCTCTGATCTTCTCAAACCTCTTTCTGTCTCTGAACTTGTTGCTAGTCTTTGCCATGGAAAACTCTTGCCAGGCTGCACAGTGTTGATTACAAGCCGACTAAAGCTACTCCCTGAAGTTTTACTGAAAAATAACACCCTGCTAGCAGAAATCTGGGGATTTGACCGTGAAAAAGTTGAGGAATATGCCAGCTATTTTTTCCAACAGCATTTGCAGAAAGAGCAAGTCCTTACTCTTCTGAACAACAATGGCAAACTGTTGAGCATGTGTTACATTCCTGCTGTTTGCAACATTATCTGCATCTGCCTGGAATATTTGCTCCTTGCGAATGCAGGCAGTGTCCAGCTCCCTCAAACCGTGACCCAGTTTTACATCAAAATGCTCCAGACATTCATCTGTAAACATCAGGATAGAAGGACTTTGAATGAAATAGACATGAGTCAACACCAAGCAACCCTTGCAGATCTCTGTGAGTTGGCCTTCAAGGGCCTTGAAGAGAAGAAAATAGTGTTTTATGCTAGAGAGGTCCCACAACGCGTGAAAGATTTTGCTTGTCTCTGTGGCCTTCTTTTGGCCTCTGAGGTGAAGATGAGCAAGGGCCATGTGCAAGCTGGTTATACTTTTGCTCATTTTAGCTTGCAAGAATTCTTTGCAGCCCTCTTCCTGATGACGAGCCAAACAGTAGATTGCAAGACTTTGAAGGAGAAGTTCTTCCTGAGGTTAAAGTGGACTCTAAAGAAAGAGGCAAGGATGCCATTTACAGAGAACTGCCATGTCTTCTTGTCTGGCCTTTCATCCCAAGGGTGTAGAGAATTCCTTTGTTCCTTAGCTGGGCAAAACGAGACCTGGATACAGGAACGGCAAACCATCGTCATACAGATAGTGCAGAAACTCGCAGTTGCTCACTTAACAGGACCCAGGATAGTAGAGTTGTGCCATTGTGTGTACGAGACACAAGACTTTAGGTTAGCACAGCATGTTGCAAAACAGTTAAATTTCAGATATCAGTTTAGAAACCTCAGGCTGATGCCCTTTGACATGGTGACTTTAGCATTTCTCATCGGTGGAAGCCCTCATGGCGTGTGCTTGGATTTTGTTGGCTGCCTGATGGAGTTCGACTGTTTGGACATCTGGGGCAGTTGTGAAAATATAAAGAGCTTGAGGTGAGCAACAACAGCCAACTTAACTATCAAATTCAGTCTTTATACGTGTATGTGTGTGCATAAAATAGGATTTGGCAACCTTTTCGTTGGCAGGTGTCATTTGGTAAAGCTCGTGCAACAGCTCTTCCTAACCCCAGAAGAGTTGAAGACCACTATCTTGCAAGATTCCCAAATTTGGGGAGATTGGGTCATTTTCACCCTCTTGCAATATCTTATGTGAAAATGCCATATTTCCATGGGATTTGGTTTTGCTGAACAAGAGCACCAACATATTGTGAGATTTTTAGCCATTTCTGAAAAATTGTTTCATTGTAATTGAATTTTGGATTATGAGTTACATTCTTGTGGGTGACAGCTGCCCTAGGTTCTATAGACACCATTTGCCACTCTCTGGTGTGTGTAAAAGCAAACATATTGTTTCTGTTAGTAGTGGTTTCTACTAGTTATCACAGTAGTTTGGGGAATGGTTAAAAACAATTAAGAAGCAAGATGTTAACCATCTACTGGCATGCAAAGGACTTTAAGGTGTGTGGACTTCACTCCCAGAATTCCCCAGCCAGCATGCTGGAAGTTGATGTCTGCACATCTTAAAGTTGCTGAGGTTGAGAAACACTACTCTAAAGTAAAATTCCCTTCAAACTGAAATCCACCCCTCTACACATCCATGTAGTTTTCCTGGCAACAGTATGGAAGAAATTTACCATTGCCTTTTGTGAATGATTTCCACTTCCCACTCTAGTCTACAACCGTGGGACTTTCTGGAGATCTCCCATCCAACTATTATCGAGACTTGGCTCTGCTTAGCTTCTAAGCCTAGACAAGGCCTGCAGAGGCTAAGACTCCTGTTGTTCTAGGGCAGTGTTTCTCAACCTCAGCAACTTTAAGATGTGTCGACTTGCTGGCTGGGGAATTCTGGGAGTTGAAGTCCACACATCTTAAAGTTGCCGAGGTTGAGAAACACTGTTCTAGGGACTGTAAAGATTTGGGCTAAATATTAAGAACTGATCATTTATGTTACATGATAATGGCACAGACTAACTCAGAAAGTGATGGGCGCTCTGGCTAGAAGTATTTAAACAGCTGCTAGTTGGCCACCTGTCTGGACACCATCATTGCTTCATCACGCATTTGCTCTGCCTGCAGCTGGTGGGGTGAAAAGAACTTTACAGAGATCTTTTTCAACAAAATGGGATTAATCCAAAGCTAGATGTCCCAGTTGAAAACCATAGAACAAGTTAGTCTTAGCTTAAAGTCCCATTAATTTCCAGGGGTCTGTTTTAAGTTGGGGAAAGCTCTGGGTTTATAGGAAAGAATTGATGCAGGTTTCTTTTGCCAGCAAGTATGGAATAGGACTGGTGGCTTCTTAATCACATTTGCTTTCTGCTTCTTTGTAGCTTCAAGAGCAGGCAATACGGAAGTGAGTTTGCAGGAGCCCTTTCCAAAAACCTACCTAAGATCAAATACCTGACAACATTTCAGTAAGCATCCTTCTCAAATGACATCATGTGCTATTTTGGGACAGGGGCACGACGGGCCTCGGGTTCTCTCCTCTTCTTACTCAGCACTCTAGACAGCTCCTTCAGTGACCTTTGCAAATTCTTTGTAAAGCTTGCCAGTGCTTCAGCCAGGAACAAACGAACTTGTGGGAATTCTTGTGGGCAGAGACAGCGGGGTGACCATTTTCTTCAGTTTCTCCAGGGGAGGTAGAACACTCTCCAACCGCTTCCAAAAGAGGGGTTTGCGCTCCAGCGATAGTATTTTTGTCTGCAGGTTTTGACATTTTTTATCACCACATTTGCAGCAGCAACAGTGATAGTGTAGGCCACCCCGCTAATTCCCCAGATGCTCTTAAGCTCCCATTGCCTGCTCTTCTCTGGATCAAAGTGCCCCCCCTGCCTTGGGCCTCATCCTTCCATCCTCTTATCTGCAGCATATCATGCTGGGATAACCATCTATTTATGCCACGATGTTGCCTTGGTCTCTTCTTCAGCCCACAGCAGAGGCAGCTTTAAGCCCTCCTTAGCTGTGAGAGTTTTCAGGTAGCCTTTTCCTCTTCTCCCAACTCCGTTCTTGCTGTGGCCCCAGTCTAGGATGCATCGCCAATGACGGGTAAGCTCCTTCCCACCCCTCTGGCCCCCGTGCAATGCCCTTCATGGTCATGTTCCTTGGGCTGCAGGAGAGACCAGGCACCCCCTTTGGGAAGACTGCGCTAACCCTTTGTGGCCCAGATTTAAACTGAGAAAAAGATCTGTGTTTGGCTAATTCTGTTGCCCCGAGTACATGACAGGTTTTACACTGTTTCTGCCAGCCAGAGATTTAACGTGGCCTTTCTTTTTTGTATTACTCTTGGGGGTTCATTTTGTCCATTCCAGCTCCGTGGCCACCCACAGGTTCCTTCCAGGTGGCATCAGCCATTACCACGGACCTGGATTCAATACCCAGCATTGGCGTTCCCTACAGCACTAAGTGAGGATGAAGCCTGCTCATCGTTCCTTGCTCCCCCCCGCTGCGCCCTGTGTCCCTCCTCCATGCCAGCGATCTTTCAGGCAAGCTACTTCTGGACACGGGTCTAGCGTTCCTTCCAAAGAGCGCTAGACTCATGTTCAGAAACAGGCTGATTGACCAGCCACAGGCGTGGAGCATATACTGCAAATGCATTTCTCGGTTGCATTGTCAGGCTTACGTGTAGGAGTCCGTGCTTTACTATTGCTATTTTAGGTGAAGTTAAGTCAGTGACTGTGCTAATAAATGAAGTTTCTGTCTGAGCCCGTTTGCTAAGAATGTACAATGGATCCAGTGTGCATAAACTGCATTTTATGATTATATCTATGAGTTTAATGGAATTCTTTGGAAAGTCACAAGTCCTGGCTTATACTTTCTAGTCATATTAAACACCTATAGTTTTATAAAAAGTCTGTGTTTCTCACTCTAATACTTTTTGACTAACCTGGATTCACACAATGTACAGCAAACCACATTATGCCTGTGGACTGTGTGAAGCAGGGTCTATATTTAGCCAAAGCTGAGTCTGAGAATTAAGCATGACATCAACTTCAGCTTATGAACTCTCCTTGTCCTAGTTCTCAGCAGAGTGAAGGCACAGTCACAATAAGCCATCTTATGATATGTTTCTTTGTTATTCTCAAAACCATGAATTGGCTTACAGTTTAGTATGATGTGTGGAATAAAGCCCTATGGCTAATTCCAAAAACCATGATTAAAACAAGCCATGAGTTAATACGAAATGTGATATATTATGTCCCTAAAAGTTACAGAATCCATTTTTTTGTACACTCCATCTAAAAGTGGAGTTTTAGACTTTATTACAACAATGTCACTTTTCGTTTTCAGGTTAACTGGTGGAAACATTACAAGCCCAGGACTTGAAGATTTAATTCGAGCTTTTCCAAATTGTCATCAGCTGGAAGAAATAAAGTAATTTAAACCATTTCATCTAGGAAAAAGTGTAAAGTAGTGGAATGCCTGACCATTAATCAGAGACACTGGGAAGTATTTTAATCAATTGCTACATTTCAGTTTGCAGGACAATAGATTGAAGTCCCGGGACTTGATCAAGTTTACAGAAATATTTTCCACCGTGGAAAAGTTAAAGACAATGGAGTAAGTACAGTCTAAAATAGCAGGCCCAAGAATGCAGCTTCAAATAGTTGGTCAAAATCTACTTGAGAAATAAATGTCTGAAGAGATCCACTGCTCTTATCTTTGTGCAAAGGATGCAAATGGCCTGCACTGCAATTTGCGTGATGTCATTTTATGTGTATGTGCGTGTATCCTGAAGGATATTTATATCAGTAGTCATCCCCATATTTTACTTACTAAATTTATATCCCACATTTGTAGAGGAGTTCAAGGCAGTGTACATATTTCTTGCTCTTCCTATTTTTCCTCACAACAGCCCTGAGAGGTATGTGGGGCTGAGAAGGAGGGGCTGGCCCCAAGTCCCCCAGGGAGCTTTTGCGGCTGAGGGGGAACCAGAACTTGCTCTCCCTGGTCCTAGTCCAACACCTTTAACCATTGCTGGTTCTCTGGAATATCTCTGCAGTGTTTTGTAGTGTGAACTGTGCCTTTTACAGTTGATTCAGATCTTAATTCCACATACCACTTAGTCACGGTTTGCTTAGGCTTCAGGTTAACTGTAATTAGCTGAGTAGTGACCTCATTCTGTCATAAATCATGGTTTACAAATGACAGTGCCTGAGATCATAATCGGCTAAAACAAAAGCAACTCTATGGCATCATGGCTTAATGAAATGTATGAACACAGTCTCAAAACATAGTTCAGCAAACTGTGGCTTGATGCAGTGCAAAACCAGAGTTTGTTTAAGGTGGAAGCCTGATTCATAAAATAGAAAAAAAAAAGTGGGATGGTCACAAAATAATTGAGATTTGAATCTCTGAAATGTTGCATGTTGGTGATCATGGGTGACTTTTTATGCTTCACAAGTAATTGCCATGGATTTGCAACTGCAGCTTTATTATATTTTAAACAGTTTGAGCTACAACGAGATGTCTGTGGGCACCGTTCTTGCCTTCAGCAGAGCAGCCACAAATTGTCCAAACGTTTCCAAGCTTCAGATAAGGTACCGACTGCTAAATGTTGCCACAGAAAAGTGGCAGCAGAATTCATTTCTTTTCCTGTCTCAAAATAAGAGCTGCTTCATCTTTTCCCTGTTGGCCTGCTTCCTGTCAGAGGGCATGAAGCTGTTTTGTTCAATGGGGTAGCAAAACTAAGCCTGGGTATTAATTGTCCACTGCTTATTTCCAGGAAGAACATCTTAATAATCTCCTTCACCAACCTCTCTCCAAAAGAACCAAGGTGAGAAACTGGTCTTTGAGGGTTCATGGTAACTCCTGAAATTAATTAGTTTTAAGGAAAAATTGGCTGGGGTTAATTTTTTAAAGAACCCCGAAGGATAGGAATTGCAACGTGGGCCAGACTGACAATGGAAAGAAGTATTAGGGGGGCAGGAACAGAATGGAAGAAATCACTAAATTGTTTACTAAAGACCTATTATTTACACTTGTGGCACTACAGGTAATCCTCGGTTAATGACCACTCGTTCAGCGACCAAAGTTGTGATGGCGCTGAATGAGCGGCACTTATTTATTTATTTAATTTATATTTCAAATTTGTCACCGCCCATCTCACTGCAGAGTGACTCTGCGTGGTTTACAGTAAAAACAGAATAAACATTAATTAAAATAGATAAATATTAATTAATTAAAATATGCTAAAAAACAAACTAACTTATGACTGGTCCTCAAAGTTCTAGCTGTCCCAGCATCCCCGTAGTCACATGATCACGATCCAGGTGCTTGGCGATCGGCTCGCGATTATCACGGTTGTAGTATCTGTGGTCATGTGATCACCATTTGTGAGCTTCCCTGCCAACTTTCCACAAGCAAAGTCAGTGGGGAAGTCAGCAGGGAAGGTCTCAAGTCGCTCTGGTAAGTTGCTCCCACTTCTACCGCTTTTTCTCCCAAGGAGCTCAGCTATGGAGTATGAGAACCTGGGGATCTCGTACTCCGTAGTGCACGCCTGCCTGCAGCACCTCCCCGCTCCCATGCCATAGCATCTGCCCACCTGCCCGTGCTCGCCTGTGCTCGCATAGCACCACGGCAGCCATCAGCAAGGCCTCCTGTACCCGGCAGCAGCCATCCTGCACCCAGTGGTGTTCATGCGGTGCCGTAGCAGCCACTTACCTGCCCACCAGCCTGCTTGCAAGCTGCCCAGGACTTGCAACTTCCTGCCAGCTTCCCCATTGACTTTGCCTGTGGGAAGCCGACAGGAAGTCGTGAGGAGGTCCTCGCTTAGCAACCCACGATCCTTGCTTAACAGCAGCAACAGGGTTTGCTAGGATTGCCATCGCTAAGGAATACGGTCACGTCACACTTTACAACCACATTGCTTATCGATGGAAATTCCGCTCCCAATTGCCATCATTAAGTGAGGTCTACCTATAAATCCTTGTGAAAGCTAAGTCTGGACTGTAAACATACAGAAAGCCACAAGATGGCAGTAAAGGATGCATAAAAGTCTAACACTTGGCTGCCTTCTGGTGATCATCTGAAGACTTGCAGACCTGACATGGTAGCCTCAGTAAACGGATTGCAAGACTGATCTGAGTTGGTGAAATTCTGATCCGTAAAAAGTGGAAATGTATAAACAGAAAACTATTTAATTTTTTTTAAAGAAGCTTTTAAGTTGGTTGCTTAAAGATGTTCCTCAAGTGAATTCATCCCAGAAAGCAGAAAGAAAAACAAAAATGAAAATAGCAAGCAGAAGGTCATTTTTTACTCCATCAAGAAAAGCAAGAAAAGCAAGAAACTGTATTGGTTTCATTGCAGAGAGTATTCTGAAGTGAAATATTGGCTCATTATTGCATTTTTAGTGAAGTTTTAAAAAGGGCTGCTTTTATTTGTGTTTACTGGTTAATTCAAAACTGGTGGAGTCAAGCCTTTTCTCCTCTGTAAAAATCAGAATGTTGAGCTTTTAAAATCCCAAATTAAGCACTATCATTTGCTAACAGATTAAACTGTCTTAAAAGCACAGCAGTTGGGTCTCGCAGCATAATAGGCAATCATCATCCCTATATACAACAATACAACTGACTGTTGGATTATGCAGATATAAGCAGATGTTGGCTTGTAATTTAAATAAAGTACCTTCCATATACTTCAATGGGACTCCCTTTCAATAGGCATACAAGCTTTTGCATGATAAAGTTACATATCAAAAATGCACCACTGACAAGGAAGTAAGTCCCACTGAACTCATTGGGGGTTTTGTTTTGGGACTTTCTAGTCAGTTTTCTTACTCCTGGCAACAGCCTGGACAAGTCCCTGCAGTATTCTTGGCAAGATTTCAAAGGTGGTTTGCCATTGCCTGCTTCCTAGGGCTGAGAGAGAGTGACTGGCCCAAGGTCCCCCAGCTGGCTTTGTGTCTAAGGCAGGACTAGAACTCAGAGTCTCCTGGCTTCTAGTCGAACACCTTCACCACTACAGCAAACTATTCTCTTATTTCAGTTAGTCTTGATTCCTGGTGACTACATGGGTGAGTCGCTGCAGAGTTTGGAAGTGGGTGGCCCTGGCCTCCATCCTCCCAGGGCTGAGAGAGAGGGACTGGCCCAAGGTCCCCCAGCTGGTTTTGTGTCCAAGGCGGGACTAGGACTCCTGGTCTCCTGGTTTCTTGGTGCTTTAACCACTACACCACACTGGCTCCATTGGGACTGACTTCTGAGTAAATTAGCTGTAGCAAGTGGCAGCATCTAGGCTAAGCTCAGTGGACTCAGCTGGTCAATATTTCGATGGGCAATCACCATGCAATCCCTTGTGTATAGATGTGCTTAGAATGATTACGTGCAATTCTTAGCATCCCCATAGATTGACCTTCAATTTGCAGCAATTTGCTTCTGTAATGCATTCGGGCAGTGTTCACGTGAGCCATTTAATTGGACCAAAGGATAGCTTAGTGTGTCATGCAAACATCCTAACGGGTTGGTGTGGGGGAGTGAAGGTAGAGAGAACCAGTTTAGAAATCACACTGGGGAAGAAGAATAGAAAATTGGAAGAAGGAATGGGCGTGCCTGTGTGTGCCTCTGCACTTATTCGGTCTGTGATGGCGCTGATCCTGATGGGGATACCATGGAATCTGAAATATTCCCACCCGCTCCAAATAGTTCCAGAACAATATTTATCATTGTATTTGCCACTGAGTTGACTCTGAATTTCCTTGAACTCAGTTCAAATAAGTGGAAGTCTAGGTGTTTAGGTTTAATTTAAATCCCAAATCATTTTCAGGGGTGTTTTAAAGTATAATTGCAGCTCTCAGTTCCACTAGTTATGGTTTTGGACATTTGTGTATGTGTATTTTAATTAATTAATTTTATTTAAAACAGAGATCTATTTTCAAAAAAGGTAACGCCTATAAATGGACAGATAATGACTGAAGTTATGCAGTTAATGCTCAGTATTAGTAAGAGATTCCAAGCAGAGTACATCGAGTTGTTTTCATGACATAAAAAAGAAATATAAATTTTTGAGCTTAACGCCAAAATCTCCACAATATTATTATTTATAAATGTTAAAAAAGAAGAAGAAAAGAAGAACACCCCTAGAAATAATATAGATCAATATTTGATTTCTGCCTTCCCCCTTCTTTGTACTCCAACTGACTTGCAGTACGATTGACTTAAACTTTAGAAACCATCTATCTATTGATCTATCGATTGTTATCTGTGTCATGGTTTCAGGTTAAAAGAAGTGGGAGTTAATGAAGAGGAAACTGCTCCTAAAGCCAGAAGTTTTATTTTACAGTAAGTGTCTCTGCTTGTCAGAATTTACCGGTGGCACATTTTTAAAAAGTTTATCCAAGTGGTATTTTTACATTTGTGTTTGTTTTAAATAACACACACAGGGGCTTTATTACATGAAGATATTCCAGCAGTTGAAAAAGAGAGAGAGGCAGAGCCTGCACCTTAAAGTCATTATAGGATACAATAAAGCTCTAACATATCATATTTGTAACAATAATGTAATACATAGGATTTTTAACTTAGGGTTTTATGGCAGTTCAGTCCCAAACAACAAGGCATGTACATGCTTCAAAAATAATTCAGAAAAGTGACTTCAGGTCATGTGTGAGCTTAGCATCATTCTGCTGTTCATTAAAGGAGCTGGTCATTTTTCAGGCTTCCATTCAAACCTCAAAAAGTTGCAGTTGTTTTAAGGAACTCGGCTTCCCTAATAGTTAATGCAATTTGTCAGATGGCTGCATTTTTGGAGACTCCTATAAAAACTTGAACAACAGAAAAGTACTAGGCCTGTGCTTGCACAAGATACAAAATACATTTCTGAATTATTCTTGAAGAATGCATAGCCTTGCAAATTATAGTCTGCTATTCCTGTGAAAGAGAATATTGAAATATTGAAATGTTTTTTGATTGATTGATTGATTGATTGATTGATTATGTGCCATCAAGTTGTTTTTTACTCCTAGTGATCACATAAGATAGATTTTCTCCATGACGATCTGTCCCCAGCCTGGCCCTTCAGGTCTTCCAAGGGTGTCCCCATTGCCACTGTAACTGAGTCTGTCCACCTTGGTGCTGGTCGTCCTCTTCTCTTTCCTTACACCTTTCCCAGCATTAGAGCCTTTCCCAGAGAGCTGGGTCTTCACATATGTGTCCGAAGTAGGATCATTTGAGCCTGGTCATTGGTGCCTTGAGTGAGAGCTCTGGGTTGATCTGTTTGATGATCCATCAGTTTGGTTTCTTGGCTGTCCGTGGTATTCTCAGGAGTCTTCTCCAACATCAAAGCTCAAAGGCCTCAATACTCTTCCTCTCCTGCTTCTTTAAAGTCCAACTTTTGTTTCCATTGAGCGTCACAGGGAATACCATGGGCTGCACGATTCTGATCTTTGTAGGTATGGACACATCACAGCATCCAAAAATCTTTTCCAAGGCCTTCATGGCTGCTCTACCAAATGCTAGTCTGTGGCATATTTCTTGACTGCTTGTTCCTTTACTGTTGATGGCTGATCCTAAAAGGCAGAAGCACTCCACCACCACCACCACCATATCTTCATTGTCAATTCTAAGCTGGCTGACCTGTTGTCATTAGTTTAGTCTTCTTTATATTTAATTTTAGTGCCATTTTTTCACCATGCTGTTTGACTTTTATTACTAGGGCTTGCAGATCTTTTCCATTTTCGGCTATTAGGGTAGTGCAGGTTATTGATGTTTCTTCCTCCAATTTTAAAGCCATGCTCATCTTCTTCCAGTCCAGCTTCCCTTAATATATATTCTGCATACAGGTAAAATAAATAAGGGGAGAGTATGTGGCCTTGTCACACTCCTTTGCCGACCTGGAGCCAGCCTGTTTCATCATGTTCTGTCCAGACTGTGGCTTCCTGACCTGTATATAAGTTTCGCATGAGGACAATGAGATGTTCTGGGATTCCCGTTTTTCTGAGCACATTTCCACAGCTTGACGTGATTGACACAATGGAAGGCTTTTCTGTAATCGATGAAGCACATACTGACTTCTTTTTGGTGTTCTTTGGCTTTCTCAATTATCTGGCACACATCAGCAATAATGTCTCGTGTTCCTCGGGTTTTTCTAAAGCCAGCTTGAACACCTGGCATCTCTTTGTCCATGTAGGGCTCTAATCTGTGTTGGATAATTCTAAGCATTATTTTGCTAGCATGTGAAATTAAGGATATTGTACGATACTTTGCACACTCTGTTAAGCCTCTTTTTTTCGGAATTGAAATATAGATTGACCTCTTCCAATCGGTTGGCCACTGTGTTGTTCTCCAGATTTGCTGGCATAGCTTGGTTAGAAACCTGATTGATTCTTCTTCTGTTGCTTACAGTGGGTATTCCATCGGTTCCTGTAGCCTTCCAATTTGGTAATGGCCAGAGTGCTGATCTATCTTCATTTTCTCATACTAGAGGTTCTTGTAAGTAAGGAATATCTTCTAAGGTATCTTGGATGTTGATGTCTCTACTGTATAGTATTTCAGTATACTCCTTCCATCTTCTTTTGATCTCCTTTGAATCGGTTACTATCTGTCCATTAGCATATTTTAGCATACCAATTCGAGGTTGGAAGCTCCTTCTGAGTTCAGAGATCTTTTGAAAGACTTTCCATGTTTTCCATGTCTGTTTCCATCTTCCTGTGGTTGTAAAACTACTTCTTGTTTCTTCTAACAGCTCTCTGAAACTCTGCCCCAGAGCTCTTTCTGTCCCCACTGACTACAAACTTTATAGCTCACACAAAGCCTCCTCTAACTTTATACCCTCAGATGTGTTGGCTTGCCAGCTAGGTGATGACAAAGATGCCCAACATCTGGAGGACACCAGACTGGAAAATGCTGGTGTAGGCCTTGCCCGTGATCATATAGGATCCAGTCTTTTGGAAGGAGCCATTCCCTGAGACACCAACATGTAGGGGGGACATCACCAAAGTATGGCTCGCTATTCAAAATGATCAGATAGCATGATAATTTTCAGCCAGGTCATTGTATTAAGACAAAATATGGTTTTAGCCAATTGTGGTTGATTCAATAAGCCATGATTATACAAGCCATGACTTAGCTGCTGTCTTTGTCAACTTGGGTTCTTGTCTTCCACATTGGCAGCAATAACTCTGCATAAGGAATAATGTTCTAGGATTTGCAAGGGGGCTTCATGTGTCCCAGACAGGGCAGTGGGATAAAAATGATGAATGGACTCAAATAAAAATATTTTTATTTATATTTTTTATTTATAAATCAAATTTATATGCTGCCCATCTCACTATGTAAGTGACTCTAGGTGGTTCACACATAAGAAGCATAAAAACAGTTAAAAAACTACAAAACAAAGTTAAAAAACAGAGAGAGCATCCTCAAGGCACTAACCACCCCCAGTGTTAGGAGCCCCCATTGGATCCCCAAGTTAGTTGGCAGAGCCAGGTCTTCCTAATTATATTCAGAGCAATATTCATGATTGCTGCTTTCCTCCTGCGGTGCCCAGATTGCAAGATTGCCAGTTAGATTCACGAAGAGCAGAAGAATTGGCAGACATTCTCAGAAGCTGTTCCCACCTTTCTGAAATCAAGTAGGTACCCATTCTTTCCAAGTATCTGTAAACAGAAAGAGGTGTTTCAGTCAATTACTAACCTGAAGAAACATGTCAGTTTATCAGATAACCAACTTGGTGATGAAGGATGCAGAAAGCTGATGACTATGGTGTCCCAAATGTGTATTTCTGGTCCTCTGAAGTAAGTCCTTCTGAAAACTTGCCTTTTTCATTTGATATGAGAATACATTTGATTTGATTCCTAATGACTCCAGTCTATTTTTTGCAATCTAAGCTGCATTCAAACTGAAAGTTGCAAGCTATTAGCTTAGAGAGCCATCTGGGTGACCTTGAGCCAGTGATTCTGTTTCAGCCCTAGGAGGAACCACTTCTAAAAACATTATCCAGAAAACTGCAATGGATTAGTCAACGCCAAGTCAAAGGCACCAACTCCACCTCCCCAAACAACAACAAACTTAGGGACACACAACCCATACAACGCCATTGTGCATCTGACTTGAAATGAAAGTTGCTCATTTTCCTTGCTTTTGAATTCAGTATTTGAATTGAGACTGTGGCTGGATTTATCTGGGAATGTTCTTTACCTGTGATGACCAGTGGAATCAGCTGAGTTTTAGAAGGAGACTGGACCAGTTTATGAAGAATCATTCGGCTAATGATGATTGTGCCTCTTAATGGTTGCAAACTACCACTGGAATCACAGGCAGCCTTTTTTAAACTACCAGGTAGTGCGGAGCAATAGAAGACATGGACTGTTGTGTTTCTGTCCATAAATGCTGAATGCTTGCTGAAGGCATCCGGCTGACCATTATGTGACTCAGAATGATGGACTAGATGAGTCAGCTCTGGTCTCAGGGCTCTTCTTATGTTCTTATGATTGGTTCAATAAATCAGGATGCTAAGCCATAAAGCACAGTAATTGGGTTCGGATATGTAGAGAGTAAGGAAGATGGTCTTGATGGAGAAATGCAAGCTCTGTTGCCAAGGCAACAAGGGATAAAATATATTTTAAGCCCACAACATCCAGATAACGTTCAGAAGTGGCTCAGACAGACACCTCCCTAATTCACTATACATAAGTAGGAAGAGGTGCTACAGCACAATCAGGCTTGCAACATTCTGTTGTTATAGGCAGTCTCAATAACAGTAGTTTTAGTGTGGAGTCCTTGCTGTTTTTAGCCTTTAACTAAAACTACTAAAACGAAGTAGTAGATTTCTTGGTCTGGTCTACCTAGAAGGACAGACAGCATAACACACTTTGCTTAAATTAAACAAATCAGGTTATGATTGAGCACGTTATGTGACACAGATCTTAATCTCAGATAAACTTTAGACATGTTGTACTCCTGGGTTTTGATCCCTTTGTTGGTTTATTGTTTTCCACTAAGGCATCCATTATTACTAATGTGGCATTTATTGCTCTAGTGCTTTTCAGACAGTGAGTCTTTCTCTCTTGTGATCTGATTTGGTTTTCTGCAGTTTAAGCAACAACCAGCTATCGCTTAAGAGCATTTTTTGCCTCCTGGACTCAGTGAACATTTGCCCAAATATTGTGAAGCTGGAAGCCAGGTATGTATGGGGCTAATCAAGAAAAGGACATCCCCATTTTAAAGGGAAATGCTCTTGTTATACTTCTGGGCTGAAAGCTGCGCATCAGAGGCATTTTAGTGTCATGATATGTGCGCATGATCTCCCTAGAAGATCACTTGAATGCTCTCTGGAAGAGTTTAAGTCGCATGCTTGCATTTATACTCCACCAGTGTGCTTCTAAAACAACTATAGAATAGCATGCTTTCAAAGGGAATGAAACCTGGATGAGCACTGGGCTTCTGGAACTTTTCACCACTAGAAGAAGTGGGGGTGCATGTAACAATGTGGTAACATTTCTTAGGCTATTCCCTGCAGACTTTGGTCAACTTTGCCATTAAGTCATGATCCTACAGAACTTTCTCCTCTCTCTAGTGTTGATCGCCAAACTGCAGTCTTGACCCTTGTGAGTAGAGATGGTCCTGATGCCACTCATTCAAGGTATGTCCAGACCTTCAAGGTACACCAGTCTAGGAAACCAATGCCACGTAGTCAGTACTACTTTTATGGAAAACATATAATAACAGAATTTTGCAAGTCTCAAATGTGCTTCCCATTTTCTTCACTTTATCTTCATGTGAATGAGGGAGTGGCTTACCGGAGACATTTTCTCAAGTTACTTTCTTGGTCCAGGCCCCTTTAGTCTCACCATTGCCTTGGTAGTGGCTCTTCCTCCTGTCCTTCAAGGCTGTTCCCTCTGTCCTCTACTGTATGGCAGATTCCTAGCCAGGTTTGACTGATCACATAGCTGTACATTTGCTGCTGATTCCTCCCACCCATTGTGTGATATTTTCTCATTTGTCTTTGCTACAGGAATTACAACTTTCATGATGGACAGTTAGATAAATGTCAACAGATGGTGACATCAAAGAAAATATGGTACAGTGAATTTGTTGATATCTGCTTAGTCTAGTCCTCTAAATGCTTGGTAGGAAAAAGACTATTGTATGTTTCACTGGCTCCAAGGAAGACATCAAGGGTCTAAAAACTGTGGACTGAGATAGATATCTTTCTTTTATGAGTCAGGGTAATTTACTTTTCAAAGGAGAGTTCTGGGTGCTCTTCGGCTCTGTCCTTTAGTGCCTACTATGAATTGTCCAAGATAGCCTTGCAGCTGAAATTCAACAGAGGTCGGGTAATACAAAGGCTCTATTTGGTCCTTTCAACTCCTAGTTCTGACTGGGTTCCTCAGTGTTTGTGGCTCAAATTACAAATTCCTTTCTATATGATTATTCTGGTGGCATCATTCAGCTACCAGCTATAACCAAGGGAAGCAGAAAGAAAGGAACCCAGCTTTTCATTATGAAATCCTGCAGTGGATAGCATTTGAAAAAACAAAGCTAGGGAAGATTTTGTCTTCACATTTAGGTTCTCCACAGGCAGTCTTTGCATCATTCCCAAATCTGCACATCCTCGGGGTTCTTAGTTCATTTTAAGGTCTCAGTCAGTAGTTCTCTGGCCCTGTGCTGGATTTTCTGAAACAAAGGAAGTTGGATTTTTGTTTGTTTTAATGATGGGGTTTGGGACAATCTCTTTAAATAGCTTTGCTTTACCATGTCTTCCACTGAGCTCTTTTCTTGATTTAGCTGATACATCAAGTCATAAACTAACCTAGGAAGCTGGGGTTACACCATATGCAAACCCATAGAAAAATGAACCAATGTTAAAATTAGTAAAGCTTGGCATATTAAGTAAATTCATTAAAAAGGGGCAGGGCTTTGATCATGTGCTCACGGGGAGCGTTTTGACTTCTTGGAGTCCTTGTATGGATGCCCCAACTTTTCTGCTCAACCACAGAGATATACAAAACGTACCATTCTGAGAAGAGCAGAACCTTCCATTTTTTTCCAGACCATGCTGATTCAAGGCTTGCTTGGACGTTCTGGCAATTTTCTGGAAATAAACATTCCAGAATAGGGACACTATTTCATGTTCTAGAAGATTTGTTTCCAGAAGACTACCAGATCACAACCAGATTAAGTGCTAAAGAAGACAAGCAGCATGTTCCTATTTCTCAGGAACATACCAGCCCGAGAATCATAGGTTTTACATAGAACTGATTAGCCACATCCTTACCACAGATGTTGACATAGTATTGTGAAAAGAGGTCTTGTGATTACCAGTAGATGCATCTCATGGGTCAGTTCTTGTTTCCTGCTGCACAGGCTAAAATGATCTTAGTGATTTGCAGTTCCATGGGGTGTAGAAACCCAGCCATTGCCTTAGCAGGGTATGCTGATCAGGCCATCTTATTAAGCCACAATAAAGTGTGTTTGGGAATAGTGTTATATAAACTCAGGAAATCTATTTTCTGAACAGGTTTAAGATTTAATGTGCTGTGTGAAGCTAGCATAAGAAGCTTTAAATCTACCTGGCTAAAACAACACTTTAATGGTGATTTGCCTTCTTTATTAGCTTGGCAGGTAATTATTTTCATGGTGAAGATCTCAAGAACTTGTGTGTAGCTCTGAGAAGGTGTAGCAGTGTATTGGAGTTAGAGTAAGTGTTCATTCATTCTTGTAATTAAATGTGAATGGCCTGAGTTTTGGGGCACACTGAAATTTTGGAGGTCTGCATTACTATGTATATGTTAGTGTTTCAGATTTTTCCCTTTTAGAAATGTTGATATGCATCTGAATATTCTGAAATCTTCCACTGGGCCCTCTGCCCAAATCAATGAAGATAAAAATACTGCCTCAGCTGAATTCACAACCTAAAGTAAAATATGCAATAATAGAAGATAAATATGCACATTTGACTAGAAATCTCTTCTTTGCCTTCTTTGTCCTATCATCAGCTTGTCAAATAATTCTCTGGGTGACTCAGGTGTTCTGAAGATCATGGACTCCATCCAGGATCTAAAAAATTTGCATTCCTTAATGTAAGTGAAGGTTGTTCTCTTTAATTAATAATATCTGTAGATTTAAATGTCCTTGGACAGACCTTTTACTTAACTAAACCTGACCTAGTCCTCAGTGAAGAGATTGGACTTTGTCTGGACTATACCACTTTTTGATGACAGTTGAGAGCTTACAATTCTCTTTAAGTAGAGAACAAGCATGTTAGGGACAAGGCTCAACTGAGAACTTTTCCCTGACATTTAATTGGTGGGGGAGGAATATTTACACACAGGAGCATGTGGCCATGTAAGCCTACATCTCCAGAATGAAAGTGAAATGGTTAGATCTAGATTAACCTTGTTTGTGAGAATTAGGCCAGTACATGCTTACATGAGTCAAGGATGGAGACCTTGTGGCTTTCCAGATATTGTTGACTATAATCCCCAGGAGCCCTGTCCATCATGGCCAATGATTAGTGAGCAATGCTAGGAATTTACAACATCTGGAAGGCCACAAGTTCCCAATCCTTCCTATATGGCAATGTATCTCAGAAATTTGTTTTATTTCAAACATTTGTACACCACTTCCATTAAAAAATATCTCAAAGGGGTTTACAGAAGATCTCCATGGTAATACTCTTTTAACATTCTACTCTTCCTACATGTGAAATTGTACTGGCAAAGAAAAACATTTTTGTTAGGGGTGGCCCATCCCCTCTGCAAAGCCCCCTCCCAGAGCTGGGAATTTCCATCATGCTGTTTTGGATGGCAGGGGAAAAATCTCTATCTTCCCAGGCATCATAAACTGTCCATTTTGATGTTTAGATCTTCAGGTGTTGCTATTAATTGTGATTTTGCCTGTTGAGTTCATCTCTAGTTAGACTTCTTTTTTGTGCTATTTTTATCTTGTTTTATATCAGTATTTTTCAAACTTGGCAACTTTAAGATGTGTGGACTTCGACTCTCAGAATTCCCCAGTGGTTGGGGAATTGAACTGAAAGTGGGCAGCATCACAACATTAAAAATGCCAGCCTTTTTATTTTCTCTTTACCCTCGCATACGAATACCAAGTAGCCAGGACAAGGTGTCTAGAGCGTGAATATCATTAAGGAATTCTCTGTGGCCAAATCCAGTTCTCTATACATTACAATAATATTTGTATTCCTGACAATGACCATTTCTGCTCTCCTTCCTTCCAGTCTGAATAATAACCACATGTCACTGGACGGTGTCTTCTCTTTGCTGGAATTCTTCTCCGTCTTAGAACATATGACCTCAATGCAATTAGGGTATGTCAACAAAACCAGTTCTTCACCATTTACCTTCTCCATCCAGCAGGCTGGTTTACTTTGTTTCAGTTTGGTCCAAACTGTCCTAATACATCTTTACCGACAGGAGTCCGCCAGCTATGGTGGGCTACGAAAGTCTTTATCCCCAGGGGGCATGTCTAATGAATGGCTGGGACTGGAGGAAGTTGTGCTCTAATACAGCTGGATGATTTGGGTTTGAGGGTTTGTTTGTTTGCGTGCTTGCTTCGTGCCTTTGGGCCAGTCTTGACTCCTGGCAATAGCTTGGACAAGACCTTGCGGTTTTCTTGGCAACCTTTTTGGAAGTGGTTTGCCCTTGCCTTCTTCCTAGGGTTGAGAGTGACTGGTCCCAACCCTCCCAGTTGACTTTTGCACCTAGGGCAGGAGTAGAATTCACAGTCTCCCAGTTTCTACTATAGCGCCTTTAACCACTATAGCAATATTCCTCCTTCTTCATAGCTCTTTCTGCATATTACAGTAGATTGGCGAAAGTGAGCAGGATGATATTTATGCATGTTAATTAGCTGGAATTGGATTGCTTTTCATGGCTTGTCAGTGGCAAAAGCAACAACTGCCTTAAACTGATGTCTATGGAAATGGGGTCAGGGTGGAGGTATCATATCAAGTTCTTGCACAATTGAAAAATCCTAGTTGAGAAGTCTTGGGTTAATAGGGGGTTCATCTCACTTGAGAAACTGGGATTGTACCTTCATCTAGAAATCACCTTACTCATAGCATTTCTCCATTCTCTTATAGTTTGGGAAACATCCAGAGATGTCACTTAAGCTTTGGAGAACAAATCAGGTAACGATTGTTCATTTTGATCCATCTTTCTTTTCAGTAGAGAGGCAGAGCTCAGTGGTCAGACATTTGTATGAGAGAGGACCCCCGTTCAATCTCTGCCCTCTCCATTAGGGTTGAGAAAATCGCTCAGCAAATCTATCACTTCACGGTAGACAATACTGAGCTATGTAGTCCTAAGATTTATCTTGATTATAGATTAACGGGTTGGGATACATGTTCAATTTCACATTCAGGTTTTAGGGACCAATTTCCAAACTGGCGAACTAGTGTTTCAGCTAAAAATCTGTGGACCTTCACTAGGTTGGACCAAGGAATTGTATTACTTTGTAAACTTTATCGTGTGAGTGAGGAACATCTCTTTTTCTCCACCCATGTTTAAAAAATCATCTGCATTTCTAGCAGCACCAAGCTTTTTGAAGAATCCTTTTTTTAATTATTCTTGCTTGATCACTCTGGGAAGCAGTAAAATAGTTCTCTCAGCTGTCACATAAAACTTAAAAATAAGGGCATCTCCAGTATGGATTTTTTTTTAGGGAAGGAATTTCCTGGAATCGGTCCCATCTCACCTCTGTCTCACCGTGGATTTGCTAGAAGCAGTATACTGATGCACCAGGATTCCAGGAGAAAGATATCCCCTAATCTTGAATATTGTAGGAGGAGAGCTCTGCTGATCTATGGCAGCCTAAAATCAGAAGGAATCTGGTAGCACCTTTTCTGACTAACACATTTTATTAAAAGGCATAAGTTTTTGTGACCTGGAGCTCACAATAAATATACTGTGTTAGTCGGAGAAGGTACTACCAGATTTCTTCTGATCTTGGTATAAAGACACTTGTTGGTCAAATATTTGCAGTATCACTCAACACTGAAGGTCCAGATGTTTTGTTTTCAGAGGTTTACTAATTCAATACCTGGCATCTCCAACTAGAAAGATTAGGTAACAGGAGATGAGAAGGAGTTTTTCATTTCAGAAACTCTAGAGCAGTGTTTCTCATCCTTGGCAACTTGAAGATGTGTGGACTTCAACTCCCAGAATTCCCCAGCCAGCCATGCTGGCTGGGGAATTCTGGGAGTTGAAGTCCATACATCTTCAAGTTGCCAAGGATGAGAAACACTGCTGTAGACAGCCCAATTTGTTAGCACCATCTTGATGAGCACTCTGTAACCCAACCATGGCCTTGACTGAAGTAACCTAGTTTTCTTTTTGCCTTCCAGGCACAGCCCAGCCAGAGAGCATGTAGAGAAACAGCTGGACAGCCGTTGTTTTTAGTAAGTTGTGTTTTCATTTCTTTTTGGGGTGATAGCTCCAAAGCAGTTATGCTCATTCTGACATTCTCTATGGTGCCAGAATAGCCAGTCAGCGTTCCCAGGCATTGGAAATATATATATGTAATCTTGTTGTTTGCTCATTTAAGGCTGTGATATTGTTACAGAATCTATAGGAAGGGTGGAAAAGCAGATGGGGAAAACATCTCTTATTTATTTCTTTGTTAGATTTATATCCTCCTACTTTTCAGGAGCTCAAGGTGACATTTGTAGTGTTTCCCTCCTCCTATTTTTTCCCCCCAGAACAAGTCTTTTGACATAGCTTGGTGAGAGATGGAGTCTGGCCCAAAGTCATTATGGCCCTTTTTGTGATCAAGGGAGGTCTAGTGCCTGGGTCTTCCCATTCTTAGTCCGGCACCTTCACCACTACACCTGATTGGCTCTTGGGCCGAGAAGGAGGGACTGGCCCAAATTCAGCCTATGAGCTGCTGTGGCTGAGGAGAACCTGGGTCTCCTCACTCTTAGTCCAGCACTTAAACCACTGTCCCTCACTAGATCTTTCTACCTTCAAAGGATTTTGGCTGTTTAAGGGATAGCCCAATTTATTTTGGAAGATTTATTTATTTATTATTTCCTTTAGAGCAGTGTTTTTCAAACTTGGCAACTTTAAGCTGTGTGGACTTCAACTCCCAGAATTCCCCAGCCAGCATGCTGGCTGGAGAATTCTGGGAGTTGAAGTCCACACAGCTTAAAGTTGCCAAGTTTGAAAAACACTGCTTTAGAGCAAAGGGTCTTCACATTTTTTATACTCTGGACCCCTTCTCACAAAAATGTATTTAAAATCATAAACTAAAATACATAGATACAGATTATACTACAAAGGCTTGAGTACAGTTATCAAAATATTAAACAATAACAAATATGCTATATAGTAATATATGCGCTTCTTTATTAAGCCATTAAAGACAAGTTAAATTTCAGTTAGAGGTTAGTGAAAACTAAGCTGTCATATTTTTCCCATCCAAGTTCATGGAGCTTCTGAAATCTAAGGACCCCAGGTTAAAGACTTCCACTTTAGAGATTTATTTTCTACCAAAAATAATGTGGTTTCCATTCCAGAGATCTAATATACAGCCCTTCTCACCACAGTTTTTTCTATTTTCAGCCTAGCAGGTTGTGCAATAGGGCTGGAGAAGATCAGTAGCCTCTTTAGGGCTCTCACCAAATGTTCTGGGCTGACAGAAATCAAGTAAGTGTTGTGACAGATGTGTGCATATATTTACCCAGCATTTAAACCAGAATGGAACTGAGTTTGTATGAGCCACGTAGTGAATGAAACCAAAAGTTCCTACCTTCCCTTATTTTGAGAATAGGTTTATCTCCAAGGAAAAATAACAGGGCAAGAGAATACAAGTGGTTGTGCAGAATGCTTTGAATCTGAAATGTTTAAAGCCCTCTGTTTTAAATGATACGTATCGTTATTTTCAGTCAAAGATCAGGCACAAATCTGTAAAGCTTTTTCCCTCCTAGAGGCTCTGTTCCAGGTCGAAAATAGCTCCAACCTTACTGGAGGAGGTCCGAGCTCGAAATGGTCACATGTTGAACTCAGAACATCTGTTTCAAACTTGACACACTTCTAGTAAGGTTGGAAAGTCCAAACTCCTTGAAACATTGAGAATGTGAAACTTTTTGTACCCTCCTAGTAAATGTAGCTAAAACCTGCCTAAATCCTTAGGCGTTTTGGAGGGTTCATGCTAATTTCTGAGAAGGACATGGCAAGAGTCTTCTTCTGCTGAGACAGAGGACCTGAGATAAAGATGAGCAAGAAATACAAGTTTGCCTGCCAAGAGGAATTTATCTCAGCCTATTGGTTCCAGTGTGGCTATAGAATTGGGGAAAATTGAAATTCCAAAGTGCAGGAGAGCTAGACCATCCGCACATTTTAATGGGTTACCAACAGCAACATATGAAGACTGACTTTCTCCATGCAGAATGGGCCCTGCAAAAATCATCGCTTATTTTTTCCTTTATTATATGGACTTGTTATATGGACGTCTGCACACCATACATGTCCCCATTAATATCTAAGTTCTCAGGGCATTCAGATTCATTCTTTAATATCTACTGTCAGATAAAGATGTCACCTTGCTAAATGTCTCTAAGTATTGTTACATTGCCTACAGAATCCACATTGAGATGATTGCTTAGTATTGATTTTTTATAGTGGCTCATTAGTTTTGACAACTTTATTTTTGTTTGTATACTTTTGGTCTCTGACTGCAATAACAAATAAGCTGACAAAAAAATCTTAATTGTTACACACAAGCTTTGAAAATTCCTCCCTAATAATGCTAACCAAACACCTTCATTGATATTCTTGGCCCATCGTACGTATGTGTATGTGTGTCTCTATCTGTAACAGCTTTAATGCATTATTTTTCTCTTGTTGCTGGAAATTTCTTTAGCCAACATTATTAATGATGTTGGATACTCTGTGAAGACAGGCTATAAAATGTAAATCAAAAGCACAACACAAGATTTTCAGATTAACATCATCCAGTTGGGCTTTGATAGAAAATGGGGCAAGGAATCCATGGCTGATGAGAAGGATCTAGTCCAAGGTAGCATCCCTGAAATTTTAATCTTGATGATGGCATTTTGGAGGGGCATTTTTTTCTGCCTAGTTTCAATATTTTTCAAGGTTGAAGCTTAAGGGGGAAAGGTTAACTACTGCTGTGAGACCTGTCCCCAAATCCTTCCTCTGTGGAGCAATTCGGGCTGAAATAAAGCTTAGCTCCTTGAACCAGGTCTACTGGATCTGTGCTGAGTTTGAGCAGTCATAGAAGCATTGATGTGATGTTCCTTAAAATCAGAACAAAAGTCGTATGCTGTTGCTGGAAGCCATTTCAACAGCTCTGTGGACCTTCTCCTCCATAAATACAGTAGTCATGATATACTTCATTCTTCTGATGCTTTCGAATTTTCTACCCTGACTACCTAGTTTCTCTGGGAATTCACTGAATGATCAAGAAGTTGAACAGATGCTCTTGTTTCTGCCCAGTCTCAGCAGCCTAAGATTCTTAAGGTGAGTCTAGAAACATTTCTGCCTGAGATCTGGAGTCCTCAATGTAGGTGCACAAAACTGCTAATGGTCCCATTAAAAAATTCCTTAATGCTTACCAGGTTCCATACTCTGCTTGCTTTTTTATTTTTAATTTTAAACACACACACACACACACACCAGGATTTGTCAAGCTGCAAAAAAGTACCAGTTTCCTTATCCCTTGTAATTTCAAGAATGCTTCTGGGTTTGTCAGCATTCTTAGAAAATAAAAATGGTGGGTGACTGAACCACAGTGCTTTTTGTAGATGTGTGTCCACCTGCCCAGAAAAAAAGTAAACTGGGGTGGAGGAAGGGAGGAGAGGTGTGGCAGGGGGCATCCAGACAAATTGATATTTTGTACCTGGCTGTGACCCTTGTGGCAGTCATTTTGTGAATGGGTAAATTCCCCCCCCAGTAGCCATTTTGTGGGAGCGCCCACATTTTCTCAAAATTCTAAATGAACCGACCAGTTCAAACAGCCCCATATTTTGTACAAAGTTTCCAGATACAATGGTGGTGTGATTGTGCCACATATTGATCAGGCTAGTTAAAGATCTACTATCTTCATTAGCACAAGAGGGTAACCTTAATTAGTTTTCTGTGGCTTAGTGTATTATGGAAACTCAGACCACTTAGTTCAATAGATTGGGTAAACCAAGAAAATAGGTTAATTCATCAACCAGCATGGCAGTGGATCAAGTATGGTTGCCAACCCTGCCAACATGTTGATACTTCTGTTCTTTTCTCCCAACCTTCTGCAGCATCAGAGATAATGTGTTTTCATCCAATGGCATATGCTTGCTGGCCAATTCGTTCAACCTGTGCAGGAGAATCTCTGAAGTGAACATCAGGTAAGCAATGAAACCTTGCGCTAAGGCAAATGTAGGTGGATCCAGGCCTATCATGACAGGGGAAACCTATCATCCCACCTCCTATTCCTTCCCCCATGCAGATTTCTTGTTTAGGGTTAGACACAAGCACCCTTTGGAAATTCTGCACCAAATCTGTTGGAGAGGGGGAGAAGAAATTCTCCAGAAACGTTGCTCTCCCTTAGAGGAAGCACCACAACCCAAAAACGCCGGGGGGGGGGGAGATCTTTCCTAACACATTTCTTTGGGGTTTCATGGGAAGGGGAGAAGCCAGGAAGATGCAGACGTCCAGAGAGAGGTTTATACAACAAGATAGGACACTGACTCACACTCCCTGGTCACACCTCATCACTACCTAACTGCAAAAGTCCAGGCTGTGGAATTTCAGTGAGGTTCTCTTCTCCTTCTCAAGAAGTGGCAAGTGCAAGTTCTGTTTTACTGCACTGTAGAAAAATGCAGGATAATTTCCCTGCCCAGCATTATTCTTGGGACTTGGCCTTGGCACCTGTGCTGGATGGAGAATTACCAGAGGAGGTTTGTCCTGTCGTTCCCTTTCAAGCTCAAGCTCACAGATGCACACAGAAGCTCCACAGAGTTTGCCACATGTCCTTTACCTTTAAACATGGAACATAAATCCCGTGAACGCTGCCCAGAGAGATGCTGATACTCTCTTGCTTTTTATAGGATGAACTTTCTTTTTTAAAAAAATAATTTTTATTAAAAGATTTTACATACTGTAGATAATAAGAAATTTAGTCAAAGAAAGAAAAAATATAACGAACTAAGTGTGAAAAAAAAAGAAGAGAACAAAACAGAGAAAAGAAGATAGAAAAATAAAATAAAAAGACAGAAAGCATGAATATAAATAAAGATATGGCTTCCAATATCCCTCTTGGCAGTTATACATACAATTTCTAATCAAACCACTCTTTCTAATTTCATGATAATTCCCTTCTTTCTATAACCTATTCTTACTAATAATTGGAACCATAAATCACAAAGACATTTTCTTTCTCATGCAAAAAGTCCATAAGGGGTTTCCAGTCCTTGATGAATGTCAGTCATGACCTTTCCCTAATGAAAGAAGTCAATTTGTCCGTCTCAGCAAGTTCTGTCAGTTTCACCACCCATTCCTCCATGGTGGGTAATGCAGAATCTTTCCATCTTTGTGCATAGAGTAATCTCACCACAGTAATCATATATTGAAATAATCTTCCATGGCTCTTTTCTAATTGTTTATCCATCAGTCCTAAAAGGAAACTTTCTGGCTTCAACTGAATATTAATCTTTACAATATGTTGTATTAATGTATGTATTTGAATCCATTTTTTTAAAGCTTTTTTACATGTCTACCAAGCATGAAGAAATGTCCCTTCATGTCATTCACATTTCCAACATACATTTGAAATGCCTTTATACATTCTAGGTAATTTCTCTACGTCTATGTATTATCCAGAAATACATCTAGAAATATACACATATTTCTAGATAATGCGCTCCTTCGTTTTCAAAGTCCCAGGCCTTTCTGACTTGAGAATGACTATTTCTAGTTGAGAAGTCTAATTTCTGAAAGTGAACATTGTTCTTTGTATGTTTCTAGATCAAGGAAAAATGCGTTTTTGTGTTTTGTGGAAAGTCAAGCAAGTGAAGCACTGTTCTGCAGGTCTGTAATGTCCAACCCAGCCCTTTTCATTTTTATGACAGTTTTGCTTTCTTCAAGAACATGGATGAAAAAGGGTTTGCATATTTTAAAAATCCAGGGAAGGAACAGAATAGATCAGGGGTCAGTAACCCTTTCATGAGTGTGAGATGATGCAAAACAAAAGACCCAAAAAATTAAATGGCCAACCACAGCATTTTCAAGAATCATTTTGAAGCTCAGGTTGGCTAGCTCCTTCCTCGCTCACTCCCTTCCTCCCTCCTTGGATAGTTATAATTTTTACTTTTGCAGAAGTGAGCAATTTGAAGTCCTAGGACCAATTGGACTTTCTCTGGTGCCTTTGAGGAGCTCTTCCACAATTGCTGCCAAAACACAATTTTAAAAAATATGAAATGCATGGCAATTAATTAATTGTGCTTAATTAATTGTATTCCATTTTAATTTATGTTTTGATCAAATTAACCACATTTAGGTTTTGTCCCAGTTCTGCCTACTTTGAGGAAAACATTAGATGTCAGTCAAAAGACAGAGACAGAGCAAGGTCCGCTAAATGTTATAGCGATCCCTGGTTTGCTGAACAGTGGTCCGTAGTTGCTCTTATACCCTTCTATGTGAATAAATTAGCCAGTTTTCAGGCAAATGCATCATCATATCATTTTCTATATGTAAAAGAGGACTTGCTTCTAGTTTTCACATTGAACTGCCTTCAAACAGGTTCACCGACTGTGGCGTTGACCAGGCTGCTCTCGGAAAGCTGTGTGCTGTGTTTGAGAACTGTGACCATCTTGCACAGTTGGAGTAAGAGAGGAGGCTGTTACAGCTGGGCACCAACAGTTTCTCAAAGTTATTTGCCAAATTTGTGGGCATGGGACCTGGAGGGAGGATTTCTCCCAATTTCTGGAGGGGAGGGGGAATTCTCCAACATTTTTTCAAAGTGAGGACTTCCTCTTGATGGTGACAGATGCTCTGTGATTAGAAAAGTCTCCAGGGGGTATTTCGTCCTACTGTCTTCCCTTGGGTGGGAAGCCAAGAGAAGCTACCAACCAGGAAACGTGCTTGTGCTTGTGTATGCTCCTTGGTTATCTTCTCACTAAATTGTATCAACATTCCCTCCCTCAAATTTCAAAAGCAAATTCTCTTTCATCAAACGGAATGAGAGCTAGTTAAAACAAATGCAAGTGAATTTCACTCACTTCCATTTTTACAACCTCACAGACTTACGTTTGGATCAGGGGAGATTAACGGCCTTTCAGTTATAATGGCATTCATTTTCTTTTGCATAATAATTTAGAAAAAAACACAGAGAAAACAAAATATTGAGCAAAGTGCAGTAGTGTACTCTCTCGCTGTTTATCCGTTCCATTATGAAAATTAATTGTTAATAATTGCTAGATTTCCAAGGTGTTTGAACTATGTGTTACTGTCATTGTAACCCAGCTTCCTGTAACATCTGCAAGGAAGCAGATTGGCGGAAGCTGTTACAGTGTGATGTAGAGATTGAGATGCTGAACTGGGGTTTAAGGAGACCCAGGTTTCCACCAGCCATGGAGTTTACCGTCTCTCTATTCTACAACAGGGTTGTTACTGTGAGGTTAAAATGAAGGAGAACCCCAGAACTGCTGCCTTGAACTCAGAGACAAAAGTTTTGTTTGGTATCAGGGGATTTGTTTATTGGAAACCTAAACTAATTGATTGTTATAGTTCTGAACAGTGTATAAATTAATTAAAATATATTGTGGATAAAACAGAAAATGAGTAAAGCCAGCCTGAGAAACAATACAGAAGGGAAGGCAAAACAAAATTCAACCAACACAATAACTATCGCTTAAAAATCGATAATTAAATTAAAAATAAGAGAATTAAATTAAAAATAAGAGAAGTGGTCAATGTGGTGGGAAGTTCTAAAAGCATTAAAATAGTTGTTAAAAATACCTTTAGAAAACAAAATTACAAGTCTTTATGTACCTCAGGTGGCAGCTGGGGAACTAAGCACGAATGACTTAAAGGTTGGATGAGAGACCACCAGGGGAATACCAGGGTTGTAGGCTAAACTGGGAACTCAGAGTACCATCCTGGAAGAGGCCATGGCCTAACCACTTCCATCTTGTTGTAAAAGAAGTAATCATGGACGCATCTCTCATTCAGTTATAAATTGAATCATTAAAAAAAACCCTGCTCTGAAGTCATCAAGAGCTGAGCCCAGCTTTTCCAGTGAGAACCCTGAGAACAATTTCCAACTTGGCTAAGCTTCTTCTTTTAGTTTTTTATAATTCCTGGACTAATAGGAACATTTTAAATATATCAATCCAGGAAACTTACCTTTTTTTTTTTTTATTCCTTTATCAGTCTTTCTGGGAACGATCTCGACAGTGAAGGATTAAGATGCCTTTTTGGACATTTGCTCAAGACCCAAAATTCTTGCTCATTGAAGTAAGTGGATTCAGCGTGAGAAGCAGTTGGGCAGTTACAGGATTCTGTGGGAATGTAACTCCCTCTCCTTGCAATTTTCTCTGTTGAGCCTCAACCTGCTGTCCCTCTACCCCACTACTGCAGAAGTCCTTCCCAGACCATGAGTGGTTATATTAGGAGTGTACAAAAGTTGCATCTTATTCTCATCCAGATAATATTGGTGGCTCTCTCTTTCTCACCACTTCTGTTCTGTCATTACTAAATGGTGGGACTCACCTAGGCCATTTTCTAGAGTCACATGGTACATTGAACCATAATTGTTCCAAATGGTCCTTTATATATTTACTTATGGTCAATGACCAGCTCAGTAGCTACAACACATAAGAGCAGGCTCAAATGCAAGAACAGCAATAAAACTACACAGAGACTTGCCAGTTAAAACTTACATGTTTAAGAAGTTCACTGAAGAGAATGAAACAAAACAAAACAGATAAAATGAAAATACAATTTAGATAAATTGTATTTCAACACACTAAAGCCACAGAAAATCGAATAAAGGCTAACCTCAAGATGAGCATGTTTTGTCATGTAGCCAATAGCTAAGCTGGTTAAATGTGGTGTGAATTTCCTACCACTGAACTACAAGCTCCTCCAATGGACTGGATTTGCAGTTCATCTTAGGCCATAAATAGGGAACCCTGGTGAAGGGAAAACCCCAACCTCCTTGTGAGTAAGCCACATCAGTAGGGAATGAGTGTTGGCAGACCCACTAAGCATAAAGGCTGCTTTGATGAAGGAAGTGGTGTGGAGGGTTGGAGGAGATGCAGATGTTAAGAAAGAGATACCTAGAGACAAGGACCCTGCTGGGTTTTCCCCATCAAGCTTGTACAAACCAACTCCCCCTCCCTTCTACACTGGCTGACCGTGATTCATCTGGTTGCCCAGGCAGAGAAGACACTTGGTCCCTCAAGCTGGGGTGCTTGCACACCTGCAGCTGAGCCTGGGAGGTTCATTGAGACTGTGGGTGAGAAAGCAGGAGAGCAAGCTTCAAACCGCTGATGCCAAAACTGTTCACCTTCAGGGTTAGGTGTTTTATTTTGAATGCTCCTCGGAGTTCTTAGCTTGGCCTGCTTGGGCTCCGAAGAGTCTGCTTTTCTGTTCAGAGTCTGTCCCACTCAAGGGAGTGGGAGAATCAGCTTCACCGGTTTCTCTACACTTTTGGAGAACCCAGCGTCTGCTTTCAGCTACATGCTAGTCAGTTCCCCACTTCTCTGTCCACAAGGGTCTCTGCCACACTAACCAAAGTTAAGTATACCCTAGGTGTTGAGGTACAAATGAAACTGGGAAGTTACCAGTGCTTGTTACTGCTTTATAGAGAAGAAATTTGGATGAAAGAAACCATTACTATTAATAGCTTTGAAAGAAAATTAACACATGTTTAATTTTTAGAAGTAAAAATAAATAATCTGTCAATTGTCACTTCTGGTATAGAATCAACCATAATGGAATCTTGCAAGATGGACTATTCTACCTTATTAATATCTTTGCCACATAGAAAAAAATATATGAATAGTTTTTAAAAAAATTATGTAGCATGTGTTTAACCTTTAAAAGGTAAAGTGAAATAATCCATCAATTGTCATTTCCTCTGTAGAATCAACCACAGTGGAATCTCGCCAGATGGAATTCTCTTACTTGTTAACATCTTTGCCACATGCGACAATGTGGTTGAAGTTCATGCAAGGTATAACCATTTGTAGTATTTTATTTTTCCCTTTGTTCCTTTGGCATTAGTATGGATGTAGAAATGGGGTTTGCAGGGAAAATGTAGACTGGATGGATTTTCAACAGGATTTGAAGTAGGCAGAGAACATTTGAAAGGGGATTAGAAGTTAGCCTGCTTTATTGCAGAAGGCATAAAAGGAGGAATGGGCAGGAAAGATGATGGAAATGGGTTGATATTTTTGTTGAGAATTCAGTTCAGGCTCTCAGTCAGATCCTATTTGACCATTTGAGTCAATTCAGAAAATCAGTTCAATTCGGTGCTTTAGTTTGAAGCAAAAATCTTTCCAAGTCATTGAATCCATTCTGAAGCATTGAACTTGATGGTTCCATCCAAACTGTCCATCTGATTCAACCTGTTAACTGGATTTGGAAATTTAATTGAATCGTGTTCAAATGGACTCTCCTGATCAACACTGCAGATCTCTGTTTAAGCAAAAGTAGGCCAAATGTGGACTGGGGATTTGGAGGATGTGGGTGGGTTGACTGGGTCAAAAAAGTAAAGGTGGAGAGGGCGGAGCTGGCGTCGCGGCGATACGGCGGGCGATCCTGGGCTCCCAGGATCGCAGCTGATATCTCCTTCCCCGGACGGTCCCGATGGACCTAAGCCGTCCCGTAGAGATGGCGATTGCAAAGGGCGCGTCCCGCGGATCTCAGGGATGCCGCAAGTCCCAGATTGATCCCGGGAGAAGCTCTTGAAGCCGGCGGAGGAGAGGCAGCCAAAATGGCTGCGAAAGCCGGGACAGCTCCAAAGGAAGAAGGAAGAGAGGGGTGTCAACTGGGTGAGATGGACTTTTACTATTCAACTATTCTTAGAGAACACCTTAAGTAACTTAAAGAGATTTTTAAAAGTGAAGAAAAGTGGATTAAGCGGCGAGATTGAGCCTTATAAAAAAAGGGGGGAAAATTTTTTTTCTTTTCAACTTTCCCTTTTTAGTGGAATTGGCAAGATGTTTTTCTCTTAAAAAAATATATTTTTAACTGGATTGGCTTTTTCTTTTTAATACTCAATAACTCTTTATCTTAAGCCTTTTTTTTGACTAAGATTTCTTTATTGTTATAAGAAATTTATACTTTTTGATTTTGAAATGGGGAAAGTGGAGTTAAGAGAAAGTAAATGAAAGAAAGTTGCACTGCCATCTAGAGGCTCGACATAGTGCTTTTTTTCTTCTATTGTGACGCATGCTCAAGGACCCTGGGCTTTCTAAAAAGATAGTGGGATGTGCATGTTTATACAGGTGCCATCCGTAACTATAAACAAGAAAGTGGAGTTGAAAGCGATTTTGAAAATATCAAGATGGAAAGTTTGAGCTAGTCACAAGAGCCCTGATTAGTGGCAGTAGCTCTTCTTTCTGCTAGAAGCTCTGCTTTGCTCTCCATTCCCCCCTCAGTTAGATTTTTTTAAAGAGACTTAGTCTTTTCCCTCCTCTTCTTTTTCTTTTTTTTTTTTCTCTCCTCTTGCTTCTTTTTTTCTCTTATTTTTGGCAAGAACAAAGATAAAGAATCCTTTGACTCAATGAAGGTTTATCAAGATAATAAACTACACGAGAAACACAATGCAGAAAAAGATCTTTAAACTATTGAGGATGACTATAAAAAACTGGAAGAAGAGCTGCAGAAATTCCCGCAAAAAAAAAGAAAAAAAGATACTAAAGCTAAAATGGACTTAATTAAACATAAAACGGGATCAATGGAAAAGGAAGAAATAGTACAAGAAATCAGAAACATTAAACAGAATTATTGTGAGGTCTATAAACTGAGAATTAAAAGGGTTAATCAACTGATAAATGAAGAGGGACAGACTTGTTCTTGGCACTGAGGGTGAGAAAAAAATTATACAAGATTATAATGGAAAATTGTACTAAGAGAATGCACAAAAAGAAGAAGTAAAACAATATTGAAAGAAACTACTCCAGATGCCTAAAGAAAAAACGAGGGGAATACAACACTGATGGAACTGACAGAAGCTTCAAAAAGCAGAATGTTTGAAAGGACATTTATTATTGCTTTCTTTTATCCAATAATATAGAAAAAGGAATAAACAGCTAGATATTTTGGGATATTGAATGAAAAGGGTGAACTCAAAATTATGCAAGCGCTGGAATAAAGTATAAATCCAAGATATATAGTTAAAAATTGTATTTGATTGTAAATGTTTCAAGAGATTAGACTAAAATTTATACATGGTTGAATATAGTAACATATAGATTTTAAACTAGAGACATTTTTGTTGAAACATGTAGTGAAGAATCTGGTTAGAACTGTAACCCGGTTAGAACTGTAACTGATATTGTAACTGATACTGGTTAGAATTGTAACTTTTAAGAATTGGAAAAATTAAAAAGTACTTATGCAGGAGGAAGTTATTGAAAATTATGGAATGTGCAGAGATGAGTTAAATTGAGATTTGAAATTAGAGTAAGAAGATGTAATTTTATATGACACTGAGAAAATATAGTAATGTAATGGATTAGGAAATTTTATAATAGAAATTTGATATTAATTATTATACATATACACATATAATCGATAGATGAAAATGTATTACTAATCCTATTGAAAGTTAAAATTTCTTGTAATAAATGATTCTATAGATTAGCTATGAATGATTAATAATTGTTAATTGATAAGTATACAAGTATATTTTGAATAGATGATATGAGAATTTAAGATTATGAAAGGGGCACCAACGAGTTGGTAACTGGTTGACACACGGTATAAAATGGAAGATGCTTTTTTTATGCCTTTTTATGTTTTTGTTTTTTCTTGTATGTTTTGTGTTTGTTGTAAAAATAAAAAAAAAATTTTTTTTTTTAAAAAAAGTAAAGGTGGTGGCTACAATCATGCAACCCCTTTTTAATGTACATCATGTATGGTTCATTTGGGCAGCTGTGTGTTTAAATTTTTTTGACCCTCTTTCTGAAGATCCCTGAAAGAAAGAAAGTTTGTCCTATCTCTGCTTTTTCTCAAACTGCCTCCTTTTCCTTTCTTTGCCAGTTTGGGCCCTGAAAAAATGTTTCTTATCATGTTCAAGAAACAAGATAAACCTCAAAAGATCCTGAGGTAACAGAAGTATTATTCAAATTCCCCTTTTAGCCGTTTAGAGTATTTTGTAGAATATTCCTGGAGTCTTATCAGTGCTCAAACCCTGTGCTATGAGAACTGCTAAGCTTCACCATGAAGTCGCCTGATTCATCCACTTTTGAAGGGAGTGCAATATCTTTCCTGATTCAATATTTTTTTAAAGGTAATGTCCCCTGACATACTTTTTTATTGCAAATTCCCCTATTTTTTAATACCCTTTAAAATGTAAATTATCTTAGTGTAAGGTTATGTGTATGTGTGTGTGTGTGTATTTTCTAAATACAAGTAGTCCTCGCTTAATGACCACAATAGGGACCAGAAAATTTGTTGTTAAGTGGGGCAGTTGTTAAGTGAGGCATCATGTGACCACTCCTGATTTTACAGAATTTTTTGTGGTGGTTGTTAGGTGAATCACGTAGTTCCCCATTGATTTTGCTTGCTGGAAACCAGTTAGGGAGGTTGCAAATGTCGATCACGTGACCCCGGGACGCTGTGACCATCATAAGTGCGAGCTGGTTGCCAAGTGCCCGTATCACAATCATGTGACTGTGAAGGCACTGGGATGGTCGTAAGTATGAAGACCAATCATAAGTTACTTTTTACCACCATCGTAACTTTGAATGATCACTGAATGTATGGTCATTAAGCGAGGACTACCTATATAACTATCCTTTTGGGGTGTGATTTCCAAAGTCATGATGGTTGAATTCATACAACTTGCTTAATTTGGTTACTCAGTTGTGCTTGTAGTTGCAGAACTCTATTCCCTGCCTCTGTGTTCAGTTTGGTAGTTAGTGTTAGCACTACCTGTCTTCATAGGATGCCTTTACCTGGTCTCTTGTCACTAATTTTGATGTGGGAAAGAGAGCCTCTGTAACTTATATGATATATTGGCAAGGAAAAGGAAAGGAAAATGCCCCAAAAGGAAAGTTTGATTGATTTGATTTATATGGCTGCTTATCTTGCAAAGTGACTCTGGCCAGCCAGCTTAATTAAAACATCAGTCTAATAACAAATGACAGAAATAATTGGAGGAGCAATAAATTAACAACACCTCAAATGAATTCTACAATGCTGTTTCCTGATTCTGTGCACTGTAGCACATGCAGGCTAGTGGTGTATGTCTTTATTTTTTAATTGGAGTTTATTACTGGCAAGGAGTTTCATTTTGTTTATTAACAGTTAATATGGTTGGCTTTTGGCAACAAAAGCCGTTATTGGAAGATGTGAAGATGAGTCCCCAGCAAAAGAGAACATCTTTTCTGGATATGGGGGCATTGCAGGGGGTTTGTATCAAGGACAAAAAGTAGCAGCTGCAACCGCATGATCCAAGTTCCATCCCTCTGTTGTGTATTTTGTATTATTTTGTAATATGTATTATTTTTATGGCAAGCTTTTTCCTTCCTTTTCCATCTGGGAACTGGAAAGATGCATTTTTATCTCTTCACTGGGGATTTAGCAAATTAGAAGAAAACCAAGTTCCCCACCAGGATGGCCCATCTGGACTTGGGAGATCACTGTTAAGACCACAGCAGAAAGTGGGAGGAAGAATCAAGCCTTGTCTAAGCATCCATTCATAATCCAACCATTCAGTCAAGGATAGAAAATGGGTAGCCAATCTCTGTGGTTTCTTGAACTATGCACGAGAAGTTTACTTGGCTGGCTTTCCTTTTTTCCAGTCTAAAGCAATGCAACCTCGAAACAGAACATCTGACACAGCTGTTGAGTAGGCTGGAAGAATGCATTGCCCTGAGCGATTTCATGTGAGTTCATGCGCTATTTCTAACACTCTTCTGTCTGATTGTTTGGTTAGGAGCTATCCAACCAGATTTTCTCACCAGCTTATTGTATTTGTTCTTAGATCGATTAATAACGGCCTGACACTCAGCAGTGCAAAAACCCTCCTTAGGGCCCTAAGGAAACCAACTGGCACGCAAAAAATAAGGTAAGAAGACATATACTCAAGTAATCAGAAGTTGCAAAGAAATTTTGCTCTGTTCCCTGTCTTTTTATTACTCCCAGCTCCATGGAACTTTCAGTAGACGGGAATATGTGTAGCTCAGGGTTGCACTGTGGAGTTCTTGGTGTTCTCTGAGCTTGGTGGTTTGCTTGCAGACATTTCATGACCCAACTAGCTAACATCATTGCACTGATGATGCTACCTAGTTGGGTCATGAAATGTCTGCAAGCAAACCACCAAGCTCAGAGAACACCAAGAGCTCCATGGAACTTTGGAAGGAAACCTTCCAAGGCGTCTCTATTGTCTTCATAAAGTCCAGCTTGCATCCTCCAGAATGCATTGTCCAGAATGGACAATGATGCTTCTCTATGGCTATTGCAAATATGGCTGGGGGTAGGAATAATTTCATCCTTCAGCTATGCTGGGGTGGTTTATATCAAATGCAGCTTAGAATCAAGAAGTTCCTAGTTCTCTACCTATGAAGGAAGGTATCCTGAGAGGTTTGAATCCTCCCATTTGTTCCAACCAAGGCAGGTGAGACATGTGCATGATTTAGAAGCACCTTCCCCAAGCCAGACCCTCCAGATGTGTTGGAGTTCAACTTCCCTCATTTCTATGCTTTCTGGAAATGACTGGAGTCTAAGACACCTGGCCAGTTTGGGAAGGCAGATGAGGACCTTTGTCTTGGTTGGCTGGAGAACAGTCAGCACTGCGTTGTCTTCAAAGGACAAGCAGGAAGTGTGTTGAAGAGGTAATACATGGGTTTGGAATAGCTGAGCATTAAACACTGTGGCTGGGGTCATAAAACATGCTAGAATGGGCTATCATTGTTGTGGGGATCTGTCCTTTGTCTTCACAAACTGGCACATTAAGACAGACTAGGGTTGATCGTTTAAGCATTGCATGTTGTATGAACTCAGCCATTGTGTTCTTGTTAATCCAAGGTTAGGGATTAGCAAATTGGAACCCAGTCTATGTTCTATGCACTTCCCAATGGAAAACATGACTTCCTGCATAAGACTCATTTGCATAATACTTTGAAGCATGCCCACCATTAATTGAGAACATTGCTGAGGATGCTGTGAGAGATCCATTGCCTACTCTGTAGATTTAACAGTCTTGAATGCAAGAAACAAAGCCTGCAACCATGACTGGGGAGTAAGCCCTTTCATTGAACTCTAGAGTTCACCTCTCAGTAAATGTGGTCTAGGTTCTTTTATGATGAAGGGAAAAACTACGGGGAACCTTCTGGGTGGAAACACTGTTCTTTCAGCTCTTATGCTTTGCCTTCTAGCATAGAAGAGCCATGGGTGACAGATGAAAGCTTCCTCGCCCTCCTGAGTCTGGCTGCTGAAGTCCAGGGAAAAGCGATCACCATCATGTAATTAGATCCTCCATCTCTACTGTTGACTAGTTGCTCTCTGTAAGGGTAGGGGCATATTCAGGGGCTCTGCTGGACTGTATTTGGGGGTAGGAATGGATTCTGAGTAGACTGAGTCCATTCATTCATTCATTCAGTTTGTATGGCCACTCATCTTGACAAGTGACTCTGGGCGACAAACAATCTTAAAATAATTTTTAAAAATTTCAATCACAAATACAAAAATTAAAATACACAGCACCCAAGGAAGAGATCACAACTGACAGTTGCTAGCACAGCCAGGAGATGGGACTTCACACACTTGGGGCCCCAGCCCCAGGTCTCTAAGACCCTATAAAAGGCCAGCAGGATTGGGGTCATCCTAACCCTAATCTATGGGAGAATGTTCCATAGGGTGGGCATTGTGGCAAAAAAGGCTTGTAGCTTAGCTGATGGGACCCGAAGCATACCCATGCTGCCGAACTGGATCGGGTAAGTAGAAACAACCGGGGAAAGACAGTCCCTTAAGTAACCTGATCCCAAGCCATCATGCTTATGTCCTTCAAACTGAGGACATTGTTCAACCAGAAGATTGTCTCCAGCAGAGTTGGAGAAATAGTTCCACCCTTCCCTGCCCCTATGTCAGCCTTGCAAGGTAGTCCAGACAAGAAGCACTCAGAAGTTCTAGCTCTAACTTTATTGTGAAGTTACATTGACAGAATCTTGCAAGTCTGAAAGTACTTCTCTCCCCACTTGCCTTTACAATTCTAGGGAGGGTCCCTTCTGAGATGTTTGCCATGCCCCATTCCTTCTGCAGACTCAGCTATCGCTTGTCTGATCATTGCCTAGTCTGCAACTCTTCCTCCTGTCTCCCAAGGTCATTCCCACATAGCATTACACCTTAATAACCCCTTGTAAAGGTCTTTGAGAATGTCCTTGAGACTTGCAAGATTGATGTCAGCCCTTCTAGGTAGTCCAGACAAGAAGCACAAGCCATGAGTACTAACACTACCTTTATTGTAAGGGTACATTAACAGAACCTTGCAAGTCTGAAAGTACTTCTCTCCCCCCTTCCCTTTGCAGTCCAAGAAACTAGGGAGGGTCCTTCTGAGACATTTGCCACCACCCCCATTCCTTCTGCGGGCTAAGCTGCTTCTTATCTGACCATTGCCTAGTCTTCTCCTTGTCCTCCTCGTCCTCCTCTTCCTCCCCCCCCCCCAGGGCATTCTCACAGACCATTACACCACCACCACCACCCCCGCTTTAGTAGTAATAAGGGGGAGGGAGAACTCACAGGAAAAAGCTGAGAATATCATTGTTTCATAGTTCAGTCATCATTGCATTGAATATATTACCATCAGCTGGGTTCCTGTAACGCACTAAACTCCATAAACTCTGGATCACAAACCAGAATGGCTGCGTTCCCACAGAGAGCTTAGCTAAAACCAAGCAAAGTACATAGTGGCTTAGTGTAATGTTTGGGCTTGGCAATAGTCTGCTCCACAAGAGCACTGGTGGTGCTGAGGTTCTCTGGGAAACTCTCCAGAGCAATGTAGCCCAAGGTTTAGAGAGAAGCTATGGGAAACATGTTCCAGTTTTTCTGGAGCAGGCTAAGAATAGACTCAAATCTTTCAGCCAATCTACATTTGTTCTTGCTCTTTTGCTTTTGAAAAGGAAAGCTGGTGCCCTCTTTGTGCTGGAACAGGAATTTCCTCCTCAGGTGGGGAAAGTAGAGCTCGCGGCCCACAGGTGAGGAAAGTCCTCTTGTTGGTGTTGCCACCGTGCATTTTATGAATGTGTTGAACGCTCTGCTAATGGGTTTCTCGCTGTTGGTCTGGACAGAACACCGCCAACGAATGGAGAATACAAGACTTGAGTGACTTGCTCACGATGGGGTGTTTATACATAATGATATTTCTGTCTCGCTTTTCTTCAGGGGGCTGAAGGCAACACTTTTGGGTCTCCCCTTATTCTGTCTTCCCTGTAAAATTCCCTATCACGTTGGCTGGGCAGAGAGAGAATAACTGGCCCAAAGTCACTCAGAGAGTTTTCATTGGCTGAGGGTGGATTTGAACCTGGGACTCCCCAGTGTCAGTCAAACCCTTGACCACTCTACCCCACTATGGGTGGGTTTGCACACCAGGGTCTGCCAGAATCAAACAAACCACTATGATTGTGTTCACAGAACCTCCTTAAGCAGGGCAGATAACATCCTAGCAAATACATGTATACAACCTTCTAGTTGTATGGTTTTAACCTCGATCGTTTGTGGTTTAGCATGTTGTGTGAACCTTGCCTATTTGGTTAACACAGTTCAGTGTATAGTGTAAGCCCTGAAAATGAGTTCACTTAGTAATCAATTTACACATTGTTGTAGGAATACATTTACATGATTTAACCTATGAATCAAAGACATAGGAAGCTGTTTCTATGGAGTCCCCCTCTAAATAGATGTTGTCCCTCCTGATTCCTATTTCGGAGTATCTTTAGAAATTATCTGAAGTTGAAACAAAGCGGGTGCGCGAATTGACGAAATCGCAGCATATGTGCTGGAATCCCACAAACTGCAAAGCTGGAATAGCTAGGATAGCTAGCGAGTTTCTAGATTTATGGCCAGGTGGAATTGTTTGGTTTGCACTAGGAAGGGGGGAGAGGGTGTCGAAAAAGTCAAGATGGTGCCTGCGCACTTGAAGCCTCACCCCTTTTTACATGTGTCATGCATGTTAAAAAGGGATAGGACTTCAACTGCACCACTGCTGTGGGAGTTTTTTGATCCCCAACCCTGCAGATATTCTGCAGGCCAGGTTAATCTGGGGAGACTGAGCACTGGTGTATAGAAAGGCTACATATTAGAAATTCCGGTTTTGGGGGATTTCTAATGTTATGGCCTCATAAATTTAACTAAAGGTAATTTAACTTTAACTAAAGGTAATTTCTTCTTCATATTAATGTAGGATTGTCAAATGACCAGGAAAAGCAACCTCTGTAGATAGCAAGTTCCTAGGTTAATGACTCATGAAATTCCTCATTCGGATGTTTGGAGCGTTCTCTATTATTGTACAACAACAGTAGGACTGGAAGCCCAACGGATCGTGCCACATTAGTCATATTCACACACAACTTTTTTGTTGTTGTTGGTTTTAAATTAATTTTAACGAACGATAAGAGTTGGTAACAGAAATAGAACAATTCAGTGAACCAGAAGACACTTTTCCAAAAAGATACCTATGTCCATCTGTAAGACAGGATGTGTCTTAACCTTGGTGTGTTGAACAAACTCAACCAAGCCAGAATCAGTCTTGCAGATAAGCAACCTCATCTTGGCTTGAGCAGCCCATTCTTGGGTTGTCTTTTCTGTTTCTTCTGTCTCTACCTGATAGGCAGAGCATAAGAAATAAGCCGGAAATAAGGGTTGGGGGTTCATGATTAAAAAAAGCTAGGATTCATAAACCAACAATAAAGTGTGGTTTCAGATGGTGATTGACTGCTAAAGACAGTCCAAGGAGTGAGCTTCTGTGTCACATTAAGCCAGAAACACATGATATTTTGGCCTAATATAAGGTGCGGGCCAATCTTTTGTGTTTTTCCCTGTGATTATCTATGAATTAGATATTAATATTAATTAATTCCTCCATTGAGTAATTAATCGAGGTTGTTTGGCTGTTCCAGTGCATCTCAGGTACAGTTTCCTGATGCTGAAGGACCAACCTCATTTGATGCTTCTATGCATTTTCCAGCACTGAAGAAGCTTTGGTAGGTCCGATCTAAACCATGGCATGGGTTGGGTTCTCTGCCTATGTTTGTTGCCTTTATTAGGTTCTTGACATCTCCAATTTCATTTCCCTTCCTCTTGGCTGGGAAACGCTTCATCTGTGTTTCCAAAGATTTCCTCATACCATGTTTTTTCATCTCTACAATATAATTTGAATCATAGTTTTAGAGCTGAGAATCCTAGAAATGCAATCTTATTGATCTCTGATTTGAGACACTTAACAGTTTGGTGTTTTTCAGCAGTAGTTCTATCATTTTGAATACTGTAAAATTGAAAAGCATTGCTGGTGAACAAATTCTGCTTATGAAAGTCAATCAAATATCTGCAAGGAAAGGGGAGGGGATTTTGCTTATGAATGCTACAAAGTAAAATCCAAGGCCATCTTTCCTCCCTCTCTCCTAATATACCTTCCAAATACTTAGAGGAAGGAGATGTTCCAGTTCATTTAGCTGTGCTAGCTGATATTCTGTCTTGGTGAACAAAACAATTGATGACACTTCGAGGGGTATCCATAGGGTATGGTCAAAAAGTCAAGATAGTGGGCACAGTGATATGTACAAAGCTCTGCCTGGTTTTTCTGTGCGTCGCACGAGTGCCACACATAAGAAAAGAAGTAGAACTTCAGTCACACCCCTAGACTCTTTTCAACCTGCAGTGTTTCTGGATTTCCAGGTTAACCAATGGCAGGATTCCTCCCCCCAGTGTGGAATACATAGCTGCAGTATTGCAACGGGGCCTTGCCATTGAAGATATTAAGTAAGTGTAAGATCTAATATGTCAGCAACCACTGCCAGTTTCTCATTTTTTACTGCAAAATACAGATTTTTGGGATGAGAGATTAAAGTTTTTTGTTGCTGGGTTTGTTTAACTAGGAGGGGCTTAATAAAGATGGTTAGTACTCATCTTCAGGGAGTAGTCCCCATTTATTGACTAGATGGATATTTCAGGACTGGAGAGATGCCTTTTGCTATTTTAATCTTCTAAAGATTAAAGGCACTCCAAATCCTTCATGCTATACCTCTACTTGGACTAAAATTTCCTTATAACAATTACTGATTTAAGATAATTAGGAGCTGCCAGTTTCTTTGTCTATCCCAAGTGATGGAAAGAAGAGTGAAATTGTCTACCCGTCTTCACTAAGGTCTGTGAGTTGCTGGGCTATTTTTGAACAATGATTTGTTGGTCTTAGAGAAGACTGTACCTGGGTTTGATGTTCTTCTTGTCAGTGGGACTTCCAGGAGACTGATAGACCTGCATTCAAAAGTACCCCAAGTGACACATTTCTGATGGGGAACATTTGCATTGGAGCCCTGTCACTGGGCAACTGAGAAGGTGGCTACACTCTCCATCACCCACCACCCTCATCCAAGCCACATGTAGCAGTCAGCGACAGTTTTTCTCACCAGCAGCTGATTCTGGATGGAAAGGAAACAAAGCAGGGGAACTGTGCCCTGGAGATTAGCAGAAGGGAAGGAGAAGGGGGAACGAAGGAGAATGATTCATCCTTTGATTCCATCAAGTGATCACTCTGCAGCATGGAGAACTCAGAGCAGAAGACTCTGAGTAAATGGCACCAAAACTGATGCCATTCCCCACTTCATCTCTCTCCTCTTCTCTACTGTTGGTGCAAAGAGAACTGCTGTTCTGCAGAATAGAACAGAGAATGGTTCAGAAGAGTTGTCAGCACTTCTGTAAGCAGGCATACTTTAAGCCTGCTCCTGCACTAGATAACAGTAGTTTAGTTCTGCCCTGTGGAAGAGCCCTAAATCTGAGAGCCCTGATTTATGCAACAGTAAAACAACAACACAACAACTGCTAGAAATGAAGTAAAACTAAACCCGCAACTAAATCTGTAATAAAACAATTCCAGTAAAACAGTAGGGAGAACAGCCAACCGAAAAAGATAGGTGAACAAATGGATATTCCTATAGATTATCATCTCAGGACACTAATTTATTATTTATGGCATGAGCTATAAAGGACTTTTGAAGTTCATGGGACCTTTGAAGTTGGTTTATTAAAATATGGGTTTTTGTAAAGTTTCTCTTGGTTTTGCTTTGTAAAGCAAAGTTACAAACATAAACAATTTAAAAGAATTATCCTTATGAACCTTTTTCAGATTTGCTCCTTTTTCAGGTTTGTCTTTTATTTTTTCCAAGAAAGTATGGTCACTGTACCTTATGCCAGATTGCTATTCCCATTCTTTTTTGGACAACCTTCCTAAAAACTTGCACTTTTCCCCCGCCTCCAGTTTTTCCAACAGTGAACTCAGCTTGGACAGTCTCAATATTCTCCTAGATGCTTTGGAGGGCAATCACTTAAGGAGCATCAAGTAGGTTGCCTTTGCATTACTGTAGGACCGTGGGACGTCATGTGGTGGAATTCCAACTGTTTATTTACTTTGTTCCAATAAATACTGTGTTGTTTAGTGGGCTTACTCCTGTGTAAAGAATAAGATGCTGCCTGAGTAAACAGGCTTAGTTGCAGCACATGGTGGGTAGGGTGGTTCTACTGTTGTGCAGCAAATCTAGGAAGCTTGGCTGGACTGAACATTACCTACTTAGAATAAGGAAGGGCAATTGTTCAGTACAGGTAGTCCTCATTTAGCAATTGCCTCATTTAGTGACCATTCACAGTTACAGTAGTGATAAAAAAGTAACTTTGTGACCAATCCTCACATTTATGAGCTTTGCAAGTCTGTAAAGCAAAGAAAAGCTGAAGTAAGATCATAAGCATAGTTGTGGTTTCACTTAGCAACCACTTTGTTTAGCAACCACTTTGTTTAACAACCAAATTGCCAGTCCCAAGTGTGGTCACTAAATGAGGACTACCTGTATAAGCCAGCGGTCTTAAAACATAACGTTTTATGAACTTTGTCCCCATTGTCAAACGCACGTAGGATTATCCTGAGTTTTGACAAAAACACACACGCACACATCCTTGTCAAAATTCAGGATAACCTTACGTGGATCTGGCAAAGTGGAGAAAAGTCTGCCAAATAAAGTTTGATGTAACTGTCCTATTTGGTAATTTGCCTTTTTCTTTGCTACTTAATAATTCTTTCTTGTTTATTTATTTACAATTGTTGTAGACTGCCCCAGTTGTAACTTTCTGGGTAGTATACAGCATGGTGAAAAAACAAAAACAGTGGTTAAGACAAATAGTGCAAAACCCTACAAACATACTGAGTGGGATGCCCACACTCAATCGATTAGGGCAGGGTTCCTCAACCTTGGCAACTTTAAGACGGGTGGACTTCAACTCCCAGCATTCCCCAGCCAGCCTTGCTGGCTGGGGAATTCTGGAAGTTGAAGTCCACCTGTCTTAAAGTTGCCAAGGTTGAGAAACCCTGGATTAGGGCCCAAAGCACAATAGAATAGCCAGGTTTTAACCATAAGGTGGGAGGGTGCACAAACCTCTGGGAACAGCACATTCCATAGCATGGGGCCAATACTGAAACAGCTGACACCTAATTGAAGTATTTCCCTTGATGGAGGGATTCTCAACAGATCTACGTGAGATGTTCAGACAGGATGGGCAGAATCCAGTTTGTCAAGGTAGTGCCTGATGTAACCTGGTGCTGTGCCATATAGAGCTTTGTAGGCAATCAGCAGCGTCTCTTCACTGTTATTTGAGTTTAAAACACTCAGATTTATATGCCACCTTTTGTCCAGGAGCTGAAAGTGGCATCCAAAACCTCTCCTTGTCTGATTTTTTTCCACAGCCACAATTCAGTGGGGGAGGGCTGGCTCAGAGATAGGAAGTAGCTCAAAGTCACTCAGTTTTCTTGGCTGAAGAAGGATTTAAATCTGGATCTCTCTGATTCAATATTTTCACCCTTATGCTGAACTGGCTCCCATTACACTAGCAATTCATAAACCAACTATCAGCCAGTAGGGGGGAAAGACACCTCGAAGTTCATGTTTGGCTATGACTTTTATTAGGACAAACTACCATGTCATGGGTGCAAGTGTTTGCCAGAAGGGAAACAAATAGATGCTGTTCTCCAGGGATATTTCTTGGGTCCTGATTGGGTTGTCCAAATAGCAGAGATGTCCCAAATGGGGTTCCTCTGTCCTAATGATCTCTGTCTTCTTGCCTGTTTCTTAGTTTTAGCTCCTTGAACCTTGACAACGCAACAATTCTGAAGTTGTCTTCAAGGCTCTCTACCATGCCTCTCCTGAGAAGACTTGTGTAAGTGTCTGTAGATTGAGTTCAGCTCAGCAACTTGGGATCTGAATGATGCCAGGATTAAAACCTCCATCTTTTGTGGAGGAGTCTTGTAAGTTTGATATTCCTGGGCCTGTGAATCAGGATATGTCTTATCCATAAGTAAACCATGAGGAACAATCCAAATTTTGCTGAAATAAGAGGCAACAGATTGATAGTGATAGTAGCTTTTGTTAGCCCTTCAACGTAGACCAGATCAGGAAAAAATACCACAAGAAATACTAGAACTGTACCTTATTAATATAAGCTATAATAATGCCTGACAGCATTTCTCCTTCCCTTTCTCTTATAGCAAAGAGAGTCAAGTTAGGGCAATCTGGAGTTTCTTATGCTTTCCTATTTTCCCAGGTGAAGCTCATGTTTTCCTAACAGTTGCTGTGTATTGTCTTCAAAGCCACTCCTATTCCTCTACCCCTTCTGACTCATTTGTGTATGTCTATTTGAAGCAAACTGTAAAATTAAGCCCAGATGCTGCTGCTAGTGGACCCATCAACGGATCAAATATTGTATTACACTATAAAGGGACTTGCTAGTTTTCAACTGAGTGTGTTGTGTGAACCCAACCATCTGATATATTCAATAAACCATGTGTAATAACTAAACTATGTTGTAGCCCAATGTGTAAATCCAGACTCCAGCAGCATTCATACAACGTACTTCACCTGGTTGTTGAATTAACTTATCTTCTGGGTTTACTCAAAATGTTGAACCACAAACTAACCAAACAGTTGGGTTCACACAACACACTCAACTACCCAAGAACCCACCAAGTTTATCAAGAATCAATTGGAGCATGTTGCATGAAGCTGCTAGGTCTTCACCTAACTCGATTAAGTATATTTTGTATAGGGGACCTGTGGTCATCCAGATGTACCATTCCTATTAACTCCTGGCTACAGGCCATGTTGGCTGGAACTTAGGGAAGCTGAAGTCCAGCAGCATCTGGAGGGCCACCAGCTCCCCATTGTGTGAGTTGAGATCTTATGTCCTGATCAAGAAAATCCTCTTTATTAACTCCCCTTCTTGAAAAACATTCTCTTGTTGGGGAAACATGATCTCACACAAACCAACTGACCTATGTTTGTTTTTTCCTAGTTTGAACAATAACCATCTTGGCAGCAAAGTATGCTCTCACCTTGCAGAAGTTTTGAAGAATACATCTCAAATGGAAGAAATTGAGTAGGCTCACATTTTTCACTTGCCCTTTTCACTGTTTTTCCTCACTCTCTCTGAGGGCATTTCCACACTGCTGTTATTTTCATCTCCTATAGATCCCCTGATACAATTTGAAACTGGCCTCCAAGTGTCCTTCCACTGGCCTCAAATTGATCCAACTGATCACTGGGGTGGGTTACTCTAACCAATGTTATGCCCCCAGTTCAGAAAGTGACTCATTTGGTGCTTTTAATAAACTGGAGAGCTTGCAACTAGGGGAACTACCAAATTACCAAGGCAGTGTCATCACTGATTAACTAAGATCAGTTGAGAAAGTTTGGGGACAATAATTACACACTTTCAGTGAGATGGGAAGCTGGAGAAACAAGGAGATGAGCTGAGAGTTCCTACCAGTGGAAAACTGCCCCCCCAAACCTCCATAAAGCTCAGGAAAGACAAAGACTCCCTCAAGTTGAATTCAATTGTTGGTGACTTCATGGACACATCCATCCAGTTTTCTTGGCAGAAGTGTGGTTTTCCATTGTTTTCTTCCAGAGTGTTTTTTTTTTTAAACTTTGAACTCTAAGTTATAAACCTGGGATTTCTGGTGGTCTCCTATCCAAGTTTAACCCTGCTTAGCTTAGCTAGGCTAGGTACTTTCCCCTGCCATTATAAAGAGGTTAAGACTCCCTTGTATACCTTCTAGTTTTCTTGGCAACAGTCCCCATTGCCTTCTTTGTGGATATTCCCAATCTACTCTACAGCACTGAAATTTCCCAGTTGTCTCCTATAAAAGTATTCACCAGACCCAACCCTGCTTTGCTTTTTAAGATCAGTCAAGATTGGTTGGGTACCACCACCTTTTGTGGTCTTTAACACATATAAATATAACTTCTTTGTTTTTTCTATTTCCACAATGACAGATACATTCGTGAGTTGTTCCCTCCTTTAAAACACCCCTAGACACTGAAAAACAGGCCAAATATTTTCAGTCCATCCCTAAGGAGATGTCACCAAGTCATGAAAGGCCTTCTGTAGCCTGCCAGCCTGGGCAGGAAGATAAAATGTGGCCAGTCCCTTCTCCAGTCACTGTGAGTTTTCAGTATGATAAAATGAAATGTTGTAATTAAGATGAGAAGGTGGGAAAAAGTGGAAGGGGCAAAAATTGGTGTTTTATTCTAGACATACAGACTTTCTGCTACAACTTACTTTCTCACTCTGCTCACATGCAGTCTTCACACATTTTGCAAGGCTCCACATGGTGATTGGGTCCAGGAACTCAAAAAAGATGGTTCATTCCTTGGAGCAAACCCACCATCTACTTGAGCATGTGTTCACCCATTGTTTGAAACAATCCCAGCATTTTCTCAATCATGGGCTTGACATTTCCAACATTTCAATGCTTCATCTCACTCAGTCACACACACACACCCTAGCTATAGTTTTCTGTAGCTTCTGTGGTTTATGAATCCTAGGAATTTGTCAACTCGTAAAATCTACATAATGAGACGTGACCTTGCTAGAGACAGGGAAAGCAAAACAAGTAAACTCGCTGAATTTGAGCTTAACTCTAGTTGACTTCATAGACAGGAAGTTGTGGTTTGCCTTGGTCTGGGATATTTTTCCAGCTTCCCAGTCTAAGTTACAATCATGGGGGTCCCTGGTGGACACCCACCCAAGTGCAAATCCAGCCAGACTCCACCCAGCTTCTAAAACTAAACAAGATCCACCTGGTGCTGCCACCTGCTGGTACATGATCAAGTCTCCTCCTCCTCCCTCTTTTTCTTTTCCTGGTGGTGCAAGGTCCACTTTTCAGATCAACAAACGCCACTTCAAGGCTACTTCTCCCATAATTCTGAAAGTGAGAAGACAGAAAGAATGGTGCTCTTAGCTCGCTGTGTCATTCACATTTACAGGGAGAGAAAACAAAGTCAATGGAGGATAACGACTCCACGTTGTGTAGCTGTTCTTTAAAACTATAATGGCAGCCAAAGATGAAAGTCCCAAACAAGTACTAGCCAAGGGAAAATGTAAAATGCCATATTGGGAATTTTGAAATGTAGACTTTCCAGTGCCTTGCACCCAGCTGAAAAAGAAACTTGTATCACAGCAGATTTCCTGTAGCTATTGCAGAGTTGGAAAGGGGATAGGAGTGAGGTGAGGAAGGGGTATTGGCAGGAAGGGTTTTTGAGGTAGACCAAATCAGGAAACTGACTCCATAGGAACTCTGTTGAGAACACTATAGCAGTGTTTTCCACCCTTGACAACTTCAAGATGTGTGGACCTCAATGCTCATGCTGGCTGAGGAATTCTGGGAGTTGAGGTCCATATATCTTGAAGTTGTTGAGGGTGGAAAACACTGGGCTATTACAACAGAAGCTTGTGGGTCTACCTGTGTCTTCCCTTCCCTTCAGGAAGTCAGGGGGAGCCAGTCTGAGTCTCTTTCTCATACTTCCCCACCCCCTGGGCGTAACACATGCTTTTGCATCTGGATCCTTCTCCCAAGGTTATCTCCATGGCTCCCTACAGGTGTACAGAAAGTAGATCTGGATTCTCTGGTAGACTTAGGTTGATTTGGAGTAGATTTACTAGGAGTTCTGATTTTTTTTTTTAAGTTAAAGAAACAAAAACAAGAACCGTGCCCAAGCTATATCCCATCACTCCCCAACAATATAGTACTGAAAGATGAAGGTTTGTGGAGGGAAACCAGGTATGAATTTGATCTGATAAGAGTTTGACCTCAGTTTTTGTACAGAAACTACGTTCTCAGTTCAAAATAGTCTGGGCTCAGATTAATAGTTCTTTCTAGTCTCTATTTTCCATCTGGCTTTGGTGGATGATGTGATTCTACTAACAGTAGTCAATCCCAACCCTGAACTATAACCAGATACGTGAATGACATGAACTTCTTTCTTTGATTCTCTGCATTGTGGATTTTCTTCTAAAGCTTAAGCCACAACAAGATTGATGATGCGGGCATGAAAGAAATAGCCACGGCCATTGCAGGAATGAAGAACTTGAAGCTAATCAAGTAAGTGTCTTGCACTTTTATCGGTCAAGTTGAGACAGTAATAGATTGTTGATTTGCTTTATGGGGTGGTGAAGGGGATTCTGACCCCCCATTTAATTGTCCTTCCTATGCTGTGGAAGAATATCAGATGGCATGGTTTAATGGAAGGAAGCAGAAGTCATCACCATAATTTAAGAGGTGCACTTAGGGATCAAGTTGACATTAATTGACATGCAAGCAGCAAGGCAGAGCTTGGTGTACCACCTCCTTTCTCAGGCAGGTGAGGGTGGTCAGCCTCCAGCAATAGCTATATAGAGCTTGCAAAGCTCCTGTTGATTCTTCAGGTCACCTGCTCTGGCTGGCTGTAATATTGTTTCTGGCCTTTGCATGGTTACTGCTGAGGTATAGCAGAACCAAGAGTGAAAGCTCGTTCCTCCTGAAGGTTGTCCAGAAGCCCAAGGGTTTCAAGGCATCAAGCCCAAGGTCATCAAGACTATGTTGCTGGTGACCTTGATTTTGCCCCTTGTTCTAGACTATTTCATACTTAGTTCCAGATGTTGTGTTAAGCATGCATCAGTAGCCCTAATAAATCGGATCAACGTTTTCCATTTCAGCTGAAAGCTATGAGTCCTGTTGGAATGCAGTAAATTAAGTAATTGAGCAAACTTACCCCATTATTCATGGTCAGATCCCAGGCTCTTAGAATTTAAGAAAAGAGTACATTACTTGTAGCATCCAAGTATGGTTAACAAATTGTAGTTTTTAATATGACAGAAAGAAAACATCATTAAATATGTGATGGAAAGTAGTTATCTTAACTATATTTGAATGTATGGAACCAGTTTCATCTTTATTTGGGACTCATCAGATGTCCACAGCCACAGGTTTTTCTATGGGGTGGAAACCCTTTACTGGGAATTGTTGTAAGGAAGATGGACTGTGTTTACCATTCTAAAGACAGACTCTAGATATCCCTTCTTGAAACACCGCTGAGTGCTAGGCCCGGATAGCTCCTAAAGTTAATACACTGTATATCAGTGTTTCTCAACCTCGGCAACTTTAAGATGTGTGGACTTCAACTGGCTGGGGAATTCTGGGAGTTGAAGTCCACACATCTTAAAGTTGCCGAGGTTGAGAAACGCTGCTGTATATAGTCATCAAGGGCCCATGAGTTCAGTTCCTGGCAGATGATTTGAACCCATAGAAAAATCAGTGTCTATGTACATCTGATGAATCCCAAGTAGGGATGAAGAATGATAGCAGTATGATTGTGTACTCCTTCCTGATAGTCAGGATAAGTAAAAACATCACACAGGATACATGCTGTGTAAAAATAGAGAAATCCTGCCCCCCAAGAGGGCAGGTGGAAGTCAAGTCCAGCTCATATGCAAGGGCATGACATACGTAGTGCTTGTATTCCTTGGGTCTGAGAGCTTAAGAAAAGCGAGGTTGTATACACCATGGTGAGGACAGGCCTTATTTAAACATATATATGACTGAAGTCAAATCAAATTTCATCTTTTATTCTGTCTCTGCTCCTGCTTCTTTGTTATGCCCCTCACTCCAGCATCCCGGTCTTCTTGGGCGGAAAAAGTTGTGCATCCTGGTTTAAAATTTGGAGACATATAATAGATTAAGCTCCTCTCTCGAGTTTTGAAGCACTACGTACTGTTACATCAACTCTACACCAAGCTTTATAGCGCAAATAGGTGAAAGGTGGAGTGCGTAGTATACTGCCAGAGTGGGTGAGCCCATCTTTTTTATTTTATAGATATGGCTGCCCGTGTCAGATACATGACTCTGGGTGGCTAACAACATTGAAAATGTTAAAAGCATATTTTAAAAAAAGCATAAGGCCCCTAGCAGCTGGGAAAAATATTAAAAACAGCCATCAATATTCAACCTAACCAGGAGATGGGCTCCGTCACACACTTGGGGCCCCCAAACTTGAGCACAGAGCCAAGTCTTCGGCGCCTTGTGAAAGACCAACAGGAAGGGGTCAATTTGATCTCTGGAGGAACGATATTCCGGAGGGTCGTCCACAAGGCAAAAGCCTCTCTATTGCCTAACCGCTGTCTTATCATCCTGCAAATCTTTCCTAGTTTTTCATGCAACAGCATCACTTCTGCTGGAGGACAGTGGATTGTGGAAGCTCTGGTTGGGTGCAGGAACCTGGAAGTACTCAAGTAAGTCAACCTTTGTTAATCTGGATTTTCCCCCCTAGCCTGCCTCTTTAAAGCCTTCTAAGGACCTTTTCCCATCTATGCCTCACCCAGTATAAACATTTCCTGGCAAGGTTTTATCTGCTGTATCTCCAGGAAGTTATTAATCATCTTTTCTCCAGTCCATGAGTGAGATAGCCTTACAGTGTCCTTAGCTTTGCTGCTGTTAAAGTAGTTCTGCCCCCACAACCCCACCAGCCCTTTATTCTGACCCCATCCAAGGTCTGCTAATGCCTTTTTTTGTAACTCACAAAAGCTGATGCCTTTTAGTAAAATGTGTTAGTTGGAAAAGGCATTACCAGACCGCCCCCTTCTGATTTTTTGCCCCCATAGACTAACACGGCACTCCTCCTACAAGGACAGCCACAGGATTAGGTCATGCCAAAGCCAGGGGGCACATCAGAGAATTGGCAGGAACTGAGAACAAGCCAGGAGCGGAATCCAGAACGGGATAGCCAATTTCATGCCAGTACATTTTCTGCTAGCTTGAAGATAGATGGAACGCAATTCCATGGAAAAGTTTTTGGGCTTCATTATCTGATGTGAACAAAAATTAAATCTAGTCTATTTTATGGAGCTTGAACATTGCATTCAAAGAATCTAAAAGCTTGGATATGGGGAGAAAAAAAATACTGTAATTAGATTAGGCACTAAAAGAATATGTGGTTGCAACATAGTTTAGTTTCCTAATCTTTTAGAATGGTGTTTTTCAAACTTGGCAACTTTAAGATGTGTGGACTTCAAATGAACTCTGGGAACTGAAGTCCTCACATCTTAAAGTTACCAAGTTTGAAAAACACTGTTTTAGAACAATGTCCTGAAAAGGAAACAGCATATGATGTTGGAACTGGAAACTTGCCTGAAGTGAAATGATTTCTGCCAACCTCTCTAGGGAGAGGGAATGGGCCCTTGAGTAGTCATCCTGCCGAGTCAATGCAATGCTCTCCTCTTGTGACATGGCTAAATTTAGAGTTCCTTCCCTGCAGATCAGGGAGATGTTATTAGCTAATGTTAATTCTTCTTTTAATCCATGATGGTTCACGTCTACTTTCCTTCTCCTAGATTATCTGGGAACAGTATTGGAAATAAGACTCTGGAAAAACTGGCTCCAATTTTGCCTTACAAGAATCATTTGAAAGTCCTCCAGTAAGTATCCAGGGTAAGAATACTGCATCTATAAATCTGTTCTACCCTGTATTCCATTGGGGAAAGGAAACCACTCAGTGTGGCACTCAATGGGCAAAAAGGTGTTAATGGCATAAAATAAGCTCTCTGGGGTTCTCTTGCCCTCTGCCTCATGCTTGGCAGAGAGAAAAGGAAGGAAAATGTTCTGTCCTGCCCAAGATTTTCCCCCATCCCCACTTTGTTTGGAGGTTTCCAAGACTATAGTCACACCAACACAAGGAGAAAATAAGGTCTGATTATCCACCAATGCAAGGGTGGACCTGTCTTGCAATGACAGCTGCAGCCAAGCCAAAGTACATCCATGTGGACCTCTTGGGTGAGTCCCTACATCCCAAACATCGGGGTAGGATTTTATAGATTGATCACAGGAAGTGTGCACGACCCCAAACTGTTTCTTGTTTACAGTTACTATTTATGGAATATAATGACCCATCTAAAAATTAAGATTCTGTGAACATTAATCATTGTTTGTGTTAGAGATGTAAATATTTGATTCCAGTTACCCCAGAATGAGCCACTTTCTCCTCCCATTGGTGCTACTTAGGTAAACTTTTAGGTCAGTGTTGTCCAAACTTGGCCACTTTAAGATGAGTGGACTTCAACTCCCAGAATTCCCCAGCCAGCCATGCTGGGTTAGGGTTAGGGTTAGCATGGCTGGCTGGGGAATTCTGGGAGTTGAAGTCCACTCATCTTAAAGTGGCCAAGTTTGGACAACACTGTTTTAGGTGAACTTTTAATCCTCTATGACACATACCCAATCAAGAACTAATGCAAAATCTTCCAGACAATTCCCTGCGTGCTACATCCCAAAAGACCAATTAAATGGATGCAGAATTTAAACAGAACAGTTGATATGCAACAGTGGATACACCAGTGGAAGATAAATATTACGTTTATAGTGAATATCGCCCTTAGAGAAAACTGGCATAAAATGTTTCATTTATAGCATATTACTCCAGTATTGGTTGCTAAAATAGATAATTCATTCTCTAAAAAATGGTTGGGGATGTGGTGGCGATGCTGTACAGTCTAACAATTGTGGAAGACGATCTATTATAGAATGAAACAAGTTCTAAATGAATACAAAATATTCCTATATGCGGAACTATAGTAATGTTACGTTGAAATTTTTATTTAATGTTATAATGCTTGTAAATCGCTTATTTGCTTCTTGCTTTTCTTACTGCTTGTTTTTCTTTTTTATTGTCCTTTAAAATGTCTAATAAAATAAAGTATCTGTTCTACCCTGTTTCTATATCATCTATTTTTAATGTTTTTAAAATGTTCATGGATTGTGTTTTAACTTATAAACCTTGCTTTAAATGGTTTTGTTAAAATGAAAACGTAAGATTTTCAAACTCCTTGAAATGTAAAAAAAAAAAAAAAAAATTCAGTTGACAAATCTGATTTAGAGCTTAAGTACAATTGAAATTAATTATTTTGCACACAGAACATGATACTGTGTGAAACATAAGGCAGTGATAGGGTTCTCTGTAAAAGATAACAAGAATTTCTGAATCCTGCTGGTTTAGCACCGAGAACAATAAAATCACCCTCCCCAATATTATCTAGCTGATGTGAAGTCAACTGCATATTACAGGGGAAATTTTGGTCTTTTATATCAAAAGGCTTGAACACCATTTGGGTTTGGTATTGGAAATCTTGGCCTGAACCCACTTTAATTCTAAATATATGTCTTTTATGTGATAAGGATATAACCATAACCTAACAGTTGTCCTGCCTATGAGGAGACTCCAGTACCCATATGGCTAGCTGGGGAATTCTGGGAGTTTAAGTCCATACGTCTTAAAGTTGCCAAGGTTGAGAAACATTGCCATATGCAATTCACATGGAAGTAACACCAGCTGGATCTTTCTAACCTTGAATACTTCAGGCTTACGTACCTATGCTTGAACAGCATGGAGATGAAATCCTTTGCTGTATTGCTGTAGTAAAGTGAGGAGGAGGAGGAGGAGGAGGAGGAGGAGAGATCAAGGTCTCAAACTGGTCATTTTAGAAGCAGAAATCACATGCCCTCTTTTTTGCATCACAGTGATTGCTTGGCCATTCTGTTGTGCTCCAGAGCCCACTGCAGATGGGCAGAGTGATATTGTCACACCCAGCTCAATAAGGTTGGGTTGGGTGTTTACTGGGGACTCTAGCCTATGTTCTTTTAGTACGATTAGAATACCAACATAACAACAACAAAATCACTAAATTACACCAAATACTACGGCCACCAAAAAACAATAAACATACCAAGTTAACCTGGGATGGGGACACAGCTCATCCCAGCTCCCAGGGGTGTCCCCAGGGTATGGTCAAAAAATTCAAGATGGCAGCCCCCACAGTGTGATTAAGACTCTGCTCTTTTGTATGTGCATCACACATCTTTACCTTTTTGACCACGCACTGTGGACACCCCTGCACAGCTCCCCTCCCAGTGGAGTCTCCCAGGAGATCCTGGGGTATCCTAGTCGTATATCACTGCTGTGGGCCATTCTCAGAGCGAGAGATTTGCAAAAAGTCACGCAATGCCTCTTGCAATCTGCTTTCCTTCTCCCTACATAAATGCTCTCTGGTCTCTCTGCAGCCTCTCTTCCTGCCATTTGGATTCCGAAGGACTCATCCATTTGGCGAGAACTGTGTCCAGGTGTCCACAAATAGAGGAAATCAAGTAAGTGATACAGGAGGTCCAGCCCCAAACAGTTCACAGCACCAAGAGTTTTGAAAACTTGTCCTCGTTGTAAATGATGGACAACATTCTTCCCAAGGTATTAAAAGGCGCCATTTGTGTATTTTTCATGGAATTGCGGTACGATTCTCCTGCTTTGTCTTTGCAGCTTGTCAGAAAACAACATTGGGCATAAAGGTGTGATGTCCCTTATGACACCATGGCCACAATCTTCACAACTCAAGAAGATTGAGTAAGTTTTCAGTTTCAGGGCGACTGATGAGTGAGTGGAAGGATTCATACTTCATTTTAAGCCATAATGGGGTTTACTGATTTGGTTTAGTAGGTTTGGATTCAGTGTAATTACAGGAATGAGTTACTGTGATTTCCATGAGTTTTGGTTCAGTGTGCTTGTGTGAACCCAGCTCATTGTAGCTTATACAACAAACCATCACTAGTTAAGACATGCATGGTTAAACCATGACCAAGCAGTAACCTAGTCCATATTACAAGGAGCATAAATCAAGGTTGCACAAGACTGTGGAGGTAGACTATCAGAGCTTCAGCCTTGGGATGTATAATTTTAATACGCTGTTTCATTTTCCAAATTACAGGAGGAAAAAGATCCACTCTAATCTATAGTGCTCTGAACCCATCTCAACTACTGGCTCTAGTTCTTGGCCCCACCAGTTTAGGAAGGATTCGGACAAACTGGGTCAGATATAGAGAAGGACAGGGAGGATAAAGGATAGAGTAGAAACTACTGTATGTCCTGTGACATTTCACCTGAAGAAAGATAGAATAGGATTCTTTGCCTTAGTTAGTTGTGTGGATGGTTGTTGGGGGTTTGTGTGTGTGTGCGTCTTTGAGTCAGTCTTGACTCCTGAATGAGTCCCTGCAGTTTTCTTGGCAACATTTGCAGAAGTGGTTTTGCCCTTGTCTTCTTCTTCCTGGGGCTGAGAGAGGGACTAGCCCAAGGCCACCCATTTGGCTTTGTGCCTAAAGCAGGACTAGAACTCATAGCCCCCTGGTTTTTAACTTGTTGCCTTTAACAACTTCACCAAACTGGCTCTCTTTGTCAGTTTAACTGTGTTAATTACAGACGTAGTAGCTGCATTCAAACAGCACACTAAGCTTTCTTAGTTTAAGCTTGGTTTTTGTCTGTGTTTCAACATGGTGTTAAGCCTTCCTTAGGAGGATAGCTTATGGTTGAATATATTAGGCAAATCCACGAAAATCAGTAAGCAAATTAAGTGTGCATTGTGCAAACATAGCCACAAAATACAGATTTGGATACTGATCTTTTTCCCCTTTTGTTTTAATTTTAGACTGAAGGCCTGTGATATCACTGACGTTGCTTCCAAAACTCTCATTGTTGGACTCAGCTGCTGCCCTTTCCTTGAAGAGATTGTGTGAGCTGTTGCGTTGCCTCTTTATTATTATTATTATTATTTAAATGTATATGCTGCCCAACTCCCAGCAACTTTGGGTGGTTTACAAATTATTTAAAGCATGAAAAACAAGACATTAAAAACAAGAAACAAAAAAAAGGTAGAGCTGGCAGAATAACAAAGCAGTGGAAATCAAAGGAAACCATCTGGGTTAAAAGGAGTCTTTACCCAACCTCACCAAGGGCCTAGATGAAGAGCCAGGTCTTCAGGCCCCTTCAAAACACCAGCAGGATGGGGACCGTGCAGATCTTGGGGGAACCTCGTTCCAGAGGGCAGGCAGTGCTACAGAGAAGATGCGCTTCCGGGGTCCTGATAGATGGCATTGTTTAACTGATGGAACCCGGAGAGCGCCAACCCTGAACAATTGAATCGGCTGGGTAGGTGCTGTAGGAGACAGACAGTTCCTCAGATGACTAGGCTCTATGCCATGGAGGGCTTTATAGGTAGCAACCAGCACCTTGAATCGCACCCAGAAGCAAACTGACAACCAGTGCAGCTCAGAAAGCAGAGGTGCTTCTGGTTGATTCTTATATTGCTCTTACGGCAGAGGGATGCCCAGAAATTCTTACCCTGGTGCCCCCCGCCTACCTGTCCTGTCTCACTTTTTAAAATGATTCTTGTAATAAATACGATTAGATGGGGAAGCTCTTAGATTACAATGCAAAACACCAATTTTACCATAGTTTTGCCCTCCTCTAGATGGGAAACTCCAACTTCCCAGGATTCACCAGCCAGCATGGCTGTTGCTGAGAATTCTGGGAGTTGACACCTGCACATCTGGAGGTACCCACGCTGGAAAAGGCCACTGTCGCATCATATTTATTAGCAACAATGCAAACAAGAATAAAGGCGGGGGGGAAGGGGAGGGAACCACCCATAATTAACAGTGGATATCAATTATAAACTTCAGTATACTTTATTTCCTTTGCATTCCAGACAAAAGCATTTCAGTTCAACACTCTGTCCCGTTAAAAGTTCATTTTTTACAATCGCAAAGCATTGCACTCATCTGTCCTCTCACAGGTTCTTTACTTCTTTCTTTCAAAACTGGGGTAGATGTCTTTTTTTCCCCTTTCACATTTTGTTTCTGCTCTTTGCAAAAAGTAAAACAAAAGCTTGTCCCCCAAGCAGCAACCTGCACAGGGACACCAATGAGATCCTGCATTGCAGTTGCCTCCTTCCCCGTTTACACAGAATCATCGAATTGGAAGGGATCTCAGAGGTCATCTAGCCCAACCCCCTGCGTATGGCAGGATCTGCTAAGCCATTTTGGACAGATGGCTGTCCAGCCTCTGTTGAAAGAGTTAGTGAATTCTGCCATGCCCTTCCCAGTATGCTCTTGGCGATTCTTTTCCAGGATCTGCTCGGATGAGAACCTCTCTCATACCTGATCTTGTTCCTTTTAGCTTGTCTTGGAATAAACTGGGCGATGAAACTGCTGAAGAACTCGCCGTGGCTCTCCCTGGGATGATAAGGATGAAGATCCTAGAGTGAGTACCGTAAGACCCCACCCCAAAGTCCTCAACCAAGAAAGAGGAGAGATTCATCTTCTGTCTGGGAATTTTGGAGAATTTTTTTAGACTATGGAGGGAGTGATCGTTTAAAAAACAGGGAGAAGACGGAGCTCAAAGGAGAACGTCTAGCGCAGTGTTTTTCAACCTTGGCAACTTTAAGAAGTATGGACTTCAACTCCCAGAATTCCCCAGCCTTCCAAGCGGGAAGGGGTCCTGAGAGCAAAAGGTTTAAAACACTAGAACAAGAAAGGAGCATTCCTGGTAGCGTCTGTCTATTGACCTGGCTTACCTTAAGGACTGACATCAACCTTGAAATGTCTCCAAATTTCTCTTTGACCCTCTTATACTAACAAAAACAAGACAAGGATATTCTGAGTTTCTTTCTCATTTTGTTTTAATCTTTGGACTGTATAATTGCTTCTCCAAGTCCCTCCTTAATGGTTCTTCCATGCCAAGGTCATCTCTAAATTCCTTTACAGAGGTGTTTATTGCTTGGATGGGAGTCCACTAGCGCAGGGTTCCTCAACCTTGGTGACTTGAAGATGGGTGGACTTCAACTCCCAGAATTCCCCAGCCAGCTGGAGTTGAAGTCCACCCATCTTCAAGTCGCCAAGGTTGAGGAACCCTGCACTAGGGAATCCCAGAGTTGTCGTCTAGACTGGGAAGTTGAAGAACATTTTGGGAAGAAGGCAGTAGCAAGCCATTTGCATATTGCTGCCCATAAAACACACAGATGTGGCCATGTGCTCACCAGGAATTAAGTTTAAATCAAAGGAGGCTTTATATTTATGGTGTCTGCAGAGCAAAGATGCATCTTTGGATTATAGTTAAGCATCCAGACTGGGCTGTTATCTTCTAATTCAGTGCCAGCAATTATTTTTTAGGATCCAAGGATATCACACAGTGTCATGCAACAGCCTGAAGCCCCCCCACCTGCCCTATCAACCCAAATCCTATAAAATCTCCAACTCCCACATGAGATTTTGACCTTCTCAGGTTGCTGAAACTTCATGAATCTGCAAGTTTTTAAGGTTTCTCCAATTTGATTAATATATTTGTATTACTTGAAAAGCAACTGAAATGTTGGGGGACGAAAGGCCTGGTGATATGTTGCCAACCCTGATGGTCCCTTGTGTCACTGAAAACCTTGCAACTGCTTTGATTTTGTTAGGAAAGGGAATTTGATATCACTATCAGTAATTTCCTTCCTGTTGTACTCTTCTCTCTCTAGTCTGGACAACAACCGTATCACAGCTTATGGTGCTTCCAAATTAGCAAACCAGCTTCCTCGATGTCATGGAATCCAGAATATACGGTGAGCTTTCTAGGGGTGGTTAGAGTAACCAGATTTGTTGCTTATGACCAAGACTGGTCTCTCTTAGCACTCTAAACAAAACTGGATTAATAGGCTGAACTGTCAACCTTCAGCCCTTTAAGACCTCTGGCCCAATGATGACCCTGGGAGCCTCTTAATCCTTCTGCCATGTAATTTGCATGGTGCAATCCTGATGAAGTCTGGCCAAGAATCAGTGGTGGATCCCAGTGTAGTTAGTTGAAATTCAGTAAAGTAGTTTTGGATGCCCACCTGATGTGTGGACTTGCACTCCCCAAATTCCCCAGCCAGCACAGTCATTGCTGAGAATTCTGAACGTTGTCAACCCAAACATCTGGAGGGCCCAGGTTGGGCAAGGGTGGTCCAAATGGTGAAGATTAGGGATGGTAGCATCCAAAGGTGTGAACAAGATGTGGTCAAAAAGTCAGGATGGTGACCAGGATGGTGTGATTGGAGCTTTGCGTGTTTTTTATATGTGTCACATAAAGACAGGAGGATCTTTGACCGCACCATAGTGGCTACCATCTTAACTTTTTTGACCACATCTTGCTGACACCTTTGGTAACATCTAATGAGTCAAAATTACCTATTGGAACAGAGAGCAGCAGGTGCCGTGGGATTGACAAACACTAAGCCATTGTTTTATCCATGATTTGTTGAATAAGTAGTGATTGGGTTCATCTATCATTATTATGAGCCACGTTTAGAAGATTCTTACAATCATCATTCCTATAATAAGATCATTATAATAATAAGCCAGGTCTAGAAGATTCATTCAACTCTCTAAGCCAAAACTAAACAAATTGCATTATGACGTTGGGTGATGCAGATCAATAACAATTTAGCTTTCTTTGTCTCTCTTAAGATTTTAAGGGGACACCGAAAGCTTGGAAATCAGTGGTGGCTCTAAGCCAGGGACAAATCTCATCCCCGGGATGTCCCCAAATAGTCTCCACCAATTGGCCTGTTTATTCCTCCCCCAGCTGCCTTTTGCCTCTTCAAAGCCACTCCATTTAAACTAAGGAAAAGTGAACATTTTGTTTGGAAGCTTAGCTCCGGGAGAGAAAGGACAAGGCACTAGGAGGCATCATGGATAGATAAAGGGAGTGTTGGGGATCCTCTTTAAAGGTTTGCCTCCTGGTGAATTGGTGTGGTTTTGTAAGTGGCCCTAAATGGGTGTTTGCCCCCTTCAGCAGCCATTTTGCAATGCACGAAGAATTCCAAATGTGTACCCAAGTTAGGGCGAGGACATTCATTTCTTGCCTTTTATGGATAAAAATAGAGCTTTAAAGCAGGGTTTTGCCTTGCCCCGTGCTAACTGGGCAGTAGTGAGTACCATCCTGCAGGTGCATGAAAAGGGCCAAAAAGTGGCACTTTGTCTTCCCAGGCTGTGGCGCAATTGGATCCCGAAGGACGTTGAGCAGGAGCTGGCGGAACAAGAGCCACGGCTGCATTTTGCCTTCTTTTGAGAAGGGGGAAAATGAAGAGAGACTTGCTGCTTCAAGGGAGATTTGCTAGTCTTCAGAGTTCTTTAGACCCACAACAGCAAGGAGGAGCAGTTTCTTGGACCTCGTTCAAGAAGGCCTTTTTCCAGTCCATAAACGGGGCCAAGTCGTCCTTAGCTGTACTGGTGTTAAAGTGGCCTTTTCCGCTTTATTCCAATGACGGCCCCAAGATACGTCCGATCTGGAAGGCTGGGTCACTGTTTCTCTGGAGGAAAGCCGGGGAAGTGCAGGGCCTGGGAACAGAGGCAGTTGGGGCAAGAGAGGCACCAGCAATGGGGAATTCGGGGCCCGCTCGTCAGTTGGGAAAGGCCCGAGGTCTACAAAACTGGATTTCAGCTTCTTGTACTATCTTTGCCACACTGGATGATGTACATTTATTTTGCACTAATGAACTCAGAATCCTCTGAAGAAAACATGCATGGAAGCAAACAGTGGATTCTGCAATAGGTGTGAAAATATTTGTATGTATTTATTTATTCTGTCATAATTTACTTTACTTTTGCTACTGTTGAAGGAAGTCAGCCTTCACGGTCTTTGCCAGAGATGCCCACTAGATGGTGCTGTGCCCTTAAGCAGTCGCTGTTGTCTGTGGGGTAAAGGATGAAGGTGGTCTGAATTCTACGAATTAAGGGACATGGACACCTTTATCAGCGAAACCAAGGCTTTATTCAAGGAGGCAGGTAGAGATTGGTGCTCCGATGAAGCAGAATTAGGTGGCGCAGCCGGGAGATAGGAAGAAAGAAAAAGATCCAAGTGCAGACCAGCTGGGGTTCAGCACGTGTAAGGAAGTTCACCTTGACGAAGATACACAAGAACTGTTTCCTAGGCAAAAGGGCTGAAACATTTTTTTAAGTCCAGAATGTCCAGATAACCTTCAGAAGTGCACTGATGATATTAACCTAGTTAGGCAATGGAACGTCAGCAAACAAACCACCAAGCTCAGAGAGCACCAAGGACTCCCCAGTTCAGCTCTGAGCAAGAGATTTGTTTCTCTTGGAAGTGGTTCAGACAGACACCTCCCCAATTCACTGAAGGATGAGGAGGAGGAAGAGGTTCAGCACAATCAGACTCTGTTTGATTCTGTTGTTCTAGCCAGTCTCAATAAAAGCAGTTTTAGTCTTCCTGTGAGTTGATTCCTGATCTGGTCTACCTAGTGGGATGGACGGTGTCTGAGCATATGGAGGACCCTTCGTGCCCCATCAGTTCGGATCCGTGGGAACAACCGAACTGAGCAAACAGTTTTCAGGACTATCCCAGTAAGTCAGGTCTACAGTAAGGCGTGATTCACACCTTATGCTAAGCCATAATATGGATTGCTCTTGGCTTACTGTGTCGTGCAAAGTTAATGAGAAATTATTTTTTTAGAAAACGTATTAGAAAATTAAACCAAGTCTCAGTATTGCATGTGAATCCCGACCTCTGAGCATGCCATGTGGGCGCCCCGTCTGAGCCACAGAAATTGGGGGTGAAGCACCATCTCCAGTTTCTAGCCAGTCATATTGCATTAAATGATGATAATGATGGCACTGAGAATGATGATAATGGGGCTACCAGTTTTGGGCTTCCAAAAATGGCAGGACCACTAGATGGCAGCAAAGAGACGTAGAACCCTCCAGCTATTTATTTGCTGCCACGTAGTGGTTCTGTGGAGCGTTGCAAGCTCTAGGCCTTGAAGCAGTCAACTCTTACCCCATGAGGGCATATTCCCATAAGATAAAATCTCTAACTGCAATCTGCCTGCAAAAGAGAAAGTGCGATGACCATTAAATGGGCAGTGGCTGTCAATAGTTTCTCCTCTACTTCCTGGTTTAAAGGCAGATTCAGAAGCTTGCACGCTTCACATTCCTACGAAAAGTGTGCAGATGGGGGGATGACCCATGGCCCCACACTAGTCTCTCCCCCCACTCCTGTTGTGTTGAGGAAGGTGAAGATCTGGATGATATTTGCAAGTGGCATATGGAGAGGCTTTGCTCTCACATATCCTGGCTGGGTTGGCACTTCCCAAGCTATGGTTTGTTTCACCACCTTTTCTTAACTGGCTTCATTCATGCTAAAATAAAGGCGAACAGAAATCCATGCACTAAACCAAGAAAATGAAAATGAAAAGTGAGGTGCTAATAGACTCTGTTGCAAAATCTCAGTCCCAATTCATTTTAAATTTACTGGGACTCGCCAGATGTACGTAGCCAGATTTTATTCGATGGGATTCCAACTCTCCCTACAGATGTGGTAGAAGCCATGAGACATGATGTAATATTGCATTCTGTATCTCTCTGAAGGGAAGATGGGCAATATGATACCCTTCTGATCAATGTAATTCAAATAAATCCCCCCTTCTTTGATGAATGATAGAAATGCCATCTTTACCCTGCAAACATCAGTGTAATCACTATAAGCAAAACACACAAAAATAACACATTAACTATTATAAAAGAATATGGGCTGTAGGTAAAAAAAAAATGCAATACTCCCAAAATAGAGCAAAAGAACCTACAGTAATTTTTTTGATACTAATGAGCAACTTGGTGAACCCTGATTTATTCAGCTTGGAGGGTGTTCACACACACACACTTGTGCAAGCTGGGAAACGAAGGGGGGGAAATCTGAACACTCAAGGGATCGAAAGTGACTCTGT